>NC_056725.1:1170173738-1170268738 GCF_019279795.1 Protopterus annectens | reverse complement strand
ACTGTTTTTCTTTGAAACAGCAATAATTGTGTAAAAGTTGGCTAAGTCTTGCATGCAAGAAGTAACTTGCTTTGAAAGGCATAAACAAAAGTAGGTTGTGATGTTTTGTACTCATTGCCAAACTCGATTTATAATTGATCACGTGTAGCAAAACAAAGGACTATCTGATGTCTATGTGAAGTGTCTACATTTTCACTTAAATACCAGAAAAAGGCATGGATAAGCTTCCAACAATATAATGCAATTCTGGGTCAAAACCATTGAAACTTTGTGTCCCATTTGTGTTGCATTTATTAACAGCACAGTGATTAATACTGGTTCCTTCAGAGAATGGTAACACACAGCTCTGTTGGACTTATAACATAACAAAAGTTTAGACTATAGTGAAGGGGTCCCCTGAATACTGAATCAACTAAGAACTATTAGGAGGGACATCAGATAAACAAGACATATTCAGTAATGCCCAAAAATTAATGTCCTTGAAGCCCAAAAATTAGACCATAGAGTGATGTGAAAACTTCTGACCCACCTTAGTACATTATCAGTTTGTTAACTCAAGCATTGATTTTCCTATGGCCTTTGCAAGTAACCCTTAAATGTTAATTTACGTAACATAAAAAGTATCTCTGTATGACATTTATACTATCACATTAAAAGCAGAATGCTAATATCTTAAACTAGAACAGATTTCTGCACCATGAATGACTTTCCTTATAGGAATGGGAATATCATTTTAGTCATGTGCTCAGGATATAAAATCTGCTAAAATATCGATGCACACTTTCTTGAGATGATATTCTCATCCTCTACACTACTTACCTCCAGCTCTCATCACCCAAGCAAATCACCAAAACATGATGCTTGTCATGGCGAAAAATGTAAGACAACAGCATATTTTTTATTTGTGCGTTAATTTTTTGTTCATTTTATGGTAGCCCAAATGTCTATATACTCAGCAAGTCCTTCAAACAAATTCGCAAATTTATATTTAGAGAAACATAGTGATATTGCAAAATAATTTATGATGTGCTAAACATCACCAATGTAATTGGTATATTAAGAGCAGCTTTAATGAAACAGTGATGAGTGGACCATAACTATACTGTGTTGCTGTACAATAGATGTAATATGTTTATGTGCACACACACACACACACACACACACACACACACACACACACACACACACACTGAACTTGAGATCTGTCTTGACATTTGAGTGAGCTTCCACTGTGCCCTTACTACAACAGTGTAGAACTAATATTGGATGATATTACTTGATTCACTGTGTAAGAGTTATGTACAGAATAACTGGTAACTAAAACAGATAAAGCTTCAGGATATATGTGTTACATCATAAATGCCAGTTTTTTTCCCTGCATCTATTGCTACACACCTTGATAGCCAGTGGGCTACGCAAGTGCTGATCATATTCATGTCTCCCTGTCTGCCTTTCCCTATTTAACCCTGTCTTGAGCTGATTAGGCTGGCCAACATATGTATGACATTGGTATTCCAATCTGCTCACACAGTACTTGATTAATAATGTGCTCTGCACTCTTCCTAGGTGTATTCATATACTTCAAAGATATCAGATGGCAGAACTTAGGCAAATGTAGGCCTGCAAGAATGCTGCTCTGATACAGGCATTCTGAATCCATGGGTGATGGCTGCTTGAGAGAGGGAGTGCCCACCAGCCCCTATAGGACTCCATGTGGGACACAGATGTGTGTGATGTCAGTGCAATGGGGTGAAATATCACACAACACTCCAATGTTGGAAATGTGTCAGTGACATGATAAGACAGCCCTCACAAAAGACATGAAACATAGCAGCAGAAAGAATTGAAACTTGAGGGGGGTCCATCTCCTACTACATCCTTCATTGACAATGATTAATTCTTGGCATTTCTGCATGGAAATGTTGAGGGAATGGATATCATGCTGGGAGGCGAGGCATGGATTCTAGTAGTGGCCAGACACTGTGCATCTCACACTGAGACTAGCCAGGTAGATAGCCATACCACATATGATGTACAGTGACTTTCCATAGAACAATGTCAGGAACCAGACACTGATTACACTGTTTGTGCTCCATAGGTACTTCAGGTATTGAGACTCAGAGGAACACAAGCACATGTAAGTATTTGCTAGTTGCATGTATGCATCAGCTTTTCAGTTGCATGAACACTACAAGGCATCATGGCTTGTAGGATGAGTTTGATATTTTAATTATTGTGTATTCACAGGCAAATGTAGAGGCTGCAGTTCAGCACCTACACAGAGTCTAATGACAATGCCAAGAGACTGATCAAGTCACAGTCACAGGGCACAATAACACTGACTGCCTGTCTGTCTCCTTCCTTAGTGGCTTGTCACCTCCTCCACATCTGATACCCTATAGGATGCACAGCAGAGGGGAGTCATCACGTCTGTTTTGATGATATGGGCAAGTGTCAGCATAGCCATCTGGAGGTTTATAAAGAATGTTATGTCCTTTGAATATCAAACTGATTTATACAAGATGCTTGTGTTACAAATGTATTAGAACTGTATGTCATTTGTATGTCAAATTAATGTTGTACTGATGCTTGTGTTGAAAATTTATTTGTGAGCTTTGTTTGTGTTTAAATGTATCAACAGTGCACCCTGCTGAAATGAAAAGAAATGTGCATGTATTATTGTAGCTGAATTAAATGTATGTGTTTTATTAGGGGGATACTGTCACAGCAGAGGTTAACTTTAAGAAAAATAAGGATAATGTAAATGAGCTGATAAACCATTAAAAGGTACCCTACAGTGCTGAATAGGACCAGAGATGCTGGGTTTGGGGAACAGCCTTTGTCCATTAACTCAATGAAAAGAAGGAAGGCCCAAGGAACTGCCATAAACATTTGGATGTGTACTGTGGCCATCTGTGCTAAACTCCTGTCTCAGATTCAAAGGGGAATACTGTGAGAACCTAGAGTCAGGTGACCAGATGAGGTAATTCTGCCTGCTCTCTTGGAAATTATATTTTAAATATTAAAAATATAAATATCAGAGTACTGAGTATTCTGTTTGGGAAGCCTGACTAGAAAGATCTACACCCACAGCATCTTGCCTTGCAGTAGTAACTTAACTAGGGAAGAGTAATTCTCTTAGATTCAATCAGGAGTATAGTGAAGCTAAGTTTAGACATTGTTTTTCTTTATTTGTCTGAGTCTGTCCATCAATGTTGTTTTTAATATTTCCTGAGATCTGAACTTTGTGGTTTACTGTAAATATATGTTCTGCATTTACACATACTTGTATAATTTATTATTAAATATATTTAAAATATTTAAAAACTTTTATTGTGGCTGGTCCTTGTAGAAAGTATCTAACCTTGGAGAGTGTTTATATTTATTTGGTGACACTGTGTGGGCCACTCCAGAAGGCCTAGCCATCTAAGTGAACTACTACCATTTGTATTAATATTAATATTACACAATATAACTGGGTGCCCCTTTTAAGAGCCTTTTAGTAACTGACTGGTGGCAGTGATAACTACCTTATAGTCTGAGCAAAGTTGGTAGAGCAGGTAATCTGTGCCAGCCTTTTCCATGTGTGTGTGTGTGTGTGTGTGTGTGTGTGTGTGTGTGTGTGTGTGTGTGTGTGTGTGTGAAAAATAATTCTCAAAGACTGTATGTTTAAGCTACTTGGGGCAAGGACACAAAGCACTGGGTTTACAGAGATTGTGCTGGAGGACTTGGCTTGGACACTCAGCTGAGGACCTAACCCTACAGCTGTACCAGTGGGGACTCTTACTGGGGACCTGGAGGGAGACAAATAAAGAGACATCCAGATCATGGGCTGAATGTGTTCCCTGCATGCAATTAAGGGAAATTGTACTTCATGCAGAGAGGTCTGCATCTGGAAATACTGAGTGTATCTATTTATTTTCCAAGTGCACATCCCTCTCCAGTGTCAGTGGTGAGGATTCAGGCTCCTTGATTACTGGCCCAGAGTGGGGACGACACATATTGGTGGCCATCATTTATTGGTAGCAGTGGTAGGCATCACATTATTGGTTGGCAGTGGTGGGACCATCACATGCTCACATACTGGTGAGCAGTAATTTAGATATTGAACTCCTGTAGCCTGTAAGCAGTGATCACTAAAGAAAGTGTCTCTACTCTCAAGCAGCCACATGGTAGACATCAGAGTTTCATATCACAATAGTTTTATTTATTTACTTTTTGTTAGCTTTGTCAGGGAAAGCAGGCAAGGATGTCAGCAGAGGATTATGGCAAGCTGACAAGGAGTCAGTTGGCTGAGATATGCCAAGCCAAAGAAATGCAGCAAGCCAACCTGAGTAAAGGGAAAATGATTGCAGCCTTAATCACAGCTACAGCACAGACCAGCAACTAGGAGAATAACCAGTATGCTGATGGGGACTTGCAGCTCTCAGAAACAGGACAGTTCAACTTTTCCTCAGAGGACTTAAAAGTCTGTCTGGAGTTAAACAGACTTGAACTGGAGGCCAAACAGTTGGAATTAGAATCAGCAGAGTGAATGTGGCATTTAGAGTCTGAAGAAAAAGAGAGACTGAGATGTCTGGAATCCAAAGGAAATGAGAGGCAGGGGCAACATGAAAAGGAAATGCTAACTCTTCGCCAGGGTCATGGAGGTAATGAGGAAGAGCGTAACCATACCCCGGAAGCAATAAAGGCAGTAAACTTCTTCCTCAGGACCAAGAAGGTGCTAATTTTTATAGGTTTATTCATATATTTGACAGAATATGCAAGCAGTATAATGTTGACCAAGGGCTCTGGGTATGGTTCCTGACCCCCTTCCTCCATGGTAAAGGTGTAACTCTTGTTTATAAATTGTCTGATAGTGATTGTTTAGATTATGAAAAAGTGAAGCACTGTTTTTACAATGTTTTAAGTTAACAAATGAAGCTTATAGAAAAAAAGTTTTGTGAGCATAGACACAAGGCATATGAAACTGTATGTGATTATCTTGCTGAACTTAGCACTTATTTTCATAGGTGGTGAGTGGGTGTCAGGTCACCACTTTTCAAGGGCTGGTGGACCTTTTGGTGAGGGAACAAGCCCATATCACATTGCCTTAGGACATGAGAATCTGGTTGGCATGCAAGGAATGCAACTCTGCAGATGAGTTGGGAAAAAGGGAGATCTATACCTAGCAAGCAGTATATGACTGCACAGGAAAAGGGTACCCAATGCTACACATGGATATAAGGGAACCCATGGTGGGCAACCTAAACCACCCCAACAGAGTCCATCAGTAACAAGGGAAGCCACTACTTCAGGTACACTGCCAGGATCAATGGTTAAATGTTTTAAAGGTAACCAGTGCAGCCATGTAGCATATAGATGTCTGCAGAGGCAAGGTGGGGAACAGAAGGTGGAGGAGCCAGCAAGTAGGAATAACAGAATGCCAGTGGTAAGTTGTCTGGAGACAACAGGGGTATCAAACTACCAGTAGAGTTTATATCTGATCTTGGTGGAGGAAAAACAGGCCACTGCAAAGAGAGACACAGCCTCTGATATAACCATTTTGAAGCCTGCAGTGGTTAAAGAGGAGCAGTACTTGTTTGGGCAGTCCACTCCATTCAGATCTTTAGGCGTGACCCCATTCCAAATGCCTTTGGCCAAGGTTCATCTTGAATGGGAGAGTGGAAAAGGAAGCAAGCAAGTAGGTGTGTTTGAGGATATCCCTGCAGATGTCTTGATAAGGAATGATTTTGATAATGCAGCACCTTGTGCGCATGCAGTGATACACAGTCAGAGTTGGAGACAGGCATGTGGGTCTGGTAGCCTGGAGGAGATCCAAACAGACTGCACATCTGAAGCCAGGACTGGTGATGAGGCTACTTCAGGGATGAAGCTACCCCATAGCAGTTAGACTGAAGGTGAGTCACAGCTGCTGGTGGGTACTGATGTTTCCTTTGGACAGAGTGACTGCAAGGGCAGAAGTGAGTAGTAGCACTCATGCTGACAGTGAAGCACCACTGTCAGAGCATACCAGACTTCCTGTGGAGGGGGAGCTGGGAAGAGTTACAAAGAGAGAGTTGAGACAGGGTCAGCTCTCAGACCCTTCATTACAAGGCTTGAGGGAGGTAGCTAGGGAGGCACCTGATTCACAAGGAAAAAGGGACTCTTTATAATGGAATAAAGGCTTACTGTATAGAGAGTGGACCCCTGAGAGAGGGCTAGAAGGTGAGGTAATCTGGCACTTCTAGCCATAGCACATGGCATTCCCTTTGCAGTTCATATGGGCATAAAGTGTACCAAGAGATGTATTATGCAGAATGTTTATTGGCCTGGGATTGCCAGGGATGTAACAGGGTACTGCAGGACCTGTGAGCAGTGCAAAAAGTAGGCAAGGCAGGAGACAAGGTCAAAGTTCCTTGGATGCCTTTGCCTGTGATAGAGTAGCCATTTCAGAGGGTAGCTACAGATATTGTGAGGGTACTTAGTACCCCAAGGTCCACAGGAAAGAAGTATATCATAGTGGTATTAGATTATGCTATTGGGTACCCTGAGGCAGTAGCTCTGTCTGCCATCAAGGCAGAGAAGGTGGCAAATGCTTTGCTAGAGACTTTCAGCAGGGTAGGTTTCCCCAAGAGAAATACTGACTGACAGAGGTTCCACTTTCATGTCAGGCCTGCTGGCTTGTCTGTGGGAGCACTGTGGGTTGAAGCACCTAAAGACAACCCCCACCACCCCCAGACTAATGGTCTTGTGGAGAAGTTAAACTCTACACTAAAGACCATGCTATGGGCATTTGCAGGCCAGTGTAAGGGGGAGTGGGACAAATATTTGCCCCATCTATTGTTTGCTTACAGAGAGGTGCCCCAGGATTCCAGAGGTTTTTCACCCTTTGAGTTGCTGTATGGACATAGCATGAGGGGGCCTTTAGATTTGATTTGTGATGAGTGGGAGGGTGAGTGTGAATCCACAAGGAGACTGTTGTGGCATATGTCCTAACCATCAGGACGAGGCTTATGAACCTCATGGGCTTGCCCCATGAGAACCTGGCAGGAGCTCAACAGCAGAAAAAGGTCTGATATGACAGGAATGCTTGAGCCAGAGAGTATGATGTGGGGCAGCAGATGATGGTTCTCATTCCTGTCAGACACAATAAACTGGAGGCAGCTTGGGAGAGGCCCTTCAAGGTGGTAAGGAAGGTCAGAAATGTTAACTCCATGGTAGAACTGCTAGGCAGGGGGCAGAGGCACAAATTGTACCATGTTAACACAATGAAGCCTTATCATGATAGAGAAATCCTTGTGCAGAGTATCTACAGTGGATTGCAGGAGGAGTCTGAGGGGGATCTGATGAGTGGTCTCCTCAGTGAAGCTCAGACTGACACCTCAGTGGAAGGGGTAACAATGTCCCAGCAGCTATCCCCTACCCAGGTTTGAGAAATCTGAGCAGTGTTACAGGAGTTTGGGGATATGTTCACTGGGAAACCCAGGGTGTACCCACCTGGTGCAGCACCATGTGGATACAGGATGCCAAAGACCTATAAAGCAGGCCCCTTACAGGGTGCCTAAGCAAGTCAGGCAGACTCTGAGGGAGGAATTACAGAAGATGTTGGAACTGGGTGTAATCCAGGAGTCCAGCAGTCCCTGGGCCTTTCCAAAAAGGATGGCAGCACCAGATTCTGTGTGGACTACAGGAAGTAGTCACACAGATTCAGATGTTTACCCCATGCCTAGGACAGATGAAGCCCTAGAGCAGTAGAGTGGGGCTAAATATCTGACCACTATTAATCGAGTCTATATTAAAATAACAAACGTTTACTTACCAGAATACCTAAACGTCGATATGCCTTCATCGAACCACGAAAACATCAATTGTCCTGAAGCATGAAATCGGAAACATCGAATCATCATGGTTGGCCCTTCTACGGTATAGCTCTGTAAGGTAAGTGTGTGATAGTTACAGACCTTAGGGTTAGGGTGCAGGTTAAGGTAAGTGCATAGATGGTAATGTATGTCAGATTTAGTGTAGGGTTAGAAGTAGGGTTTTGTTAAGTGTATGTGTGTGGATTATTTAGTTTGTTTAGGTATAGCTTTTTAAGGTAAGTGTGCGATAGTTATGGACCTTAGGGTTAGGGTGCGGGTTAAGCTAAGTGCATATATGGTGTTATATGCAAGATTTAGTGTAGGGTTAGAAGTAGGGTTTAGTTTAGGGTTAGAAGTAGGGTTTTGGTTAGTGTATTTATGTGGTTTATTTAGTTTGTTTGTTTAGGTAGTATGTAGCAGGCGGTGGGATGGGACAACTATGACATTTTGAGTTTTTGAATATCGCGGTTTAGGGCATTTTGTGTATTTGCGGTTCGTGGAATATGTGTCGGCGTTTAGGTATTCGGGTAAGTAAATGTTCATGCTTTTAATATAGACCCCTATTAATCTTACCAAGGACTACTGTCAGTTGCCCTTGACTCCCAATGCTAGAGAGAGCTCAGCCTTTGTTACTCCTTTCTGCTTGTATGAGTGCACAAAGATATCCTTTGGGATGAAAAATGCCCCAGTGACTTTCCAGAGGCTGGTAGATCATATCCTAGCAGTTGTAGGAGATCATGCCCTTGCTTACCTGGATGATATTGTCATCTACAGCCATTCCTGGGAAGAGCACCTTCAGCATGTCAGGGAGGTGCTGGGCAGACTGCAGAGGCAGGGATGCCCATTAAGCCCAGTAGGTTTCAGGGGGGTATGGCAGAGGTCTCCTACCTGGGATATAGAGTGAGGAGTGGTAAGATCAGGCCAGAACCTGCCAAAGTGAAAGCCATTCAGACATGGCCTGACCCTTTTACCAAAAAGCAGGTGAGGGCATTTTTATGGACAGCGGGGTACTATAGAAAGTTTGTCTCCGATTACAGTACCATAGCTGGTCCCCTGACATGAAAAAACAGGTCAGATAAGGTAGTATGGACCCCAGCATTTGAGCAGGCATTCCAGAAGAAGAGGAGGACCCCCTGTGTTAGCCAGTCTAAATTACAGCAAATAATTTGTTGTGCAGATGGATGCTTCAAACCATATGGTGAGGGCTGTACTTAGCCAGGTTTCCTCAGAGGCAAAAGAGCACCCAGTGCTATATCTCATCTGTAGACTCCAACCCAGGGAGGAATGTTATGGAGCTGTAGAAAAGAAATGTCTAGCATAGTATGGGCACTGAAGAAATTTCAGCCTTATCTGTATGGAAGGAAATTCACTGTAGTTACAGACCACAATCCTTTAGCATGGCTACATAGAGCCAGCCAGCAAAATGCCAAGTTATTAAAGTGGAGCTTAGGATTGCAGGCATGTGATATGAAAGTACAACACCGTAGGGAGGTCAGCAATGCCAACTCAGATAGTGTCTCAAAACAGGGAATAGGGTAACATATTCCCAGATAGTCATTTCTTTCAAGCCACATTTCTCAAGGGTCACTTGAAAAACTAGCTCGAGTCTTCAAATAGGGAGGGGAATGTGATGATATGGGCAAGTGCCAGCATAGCCAGCTGGAGGTTTATAAAGAATGATATGTCCTTTGAATATCAAGCTGATTTATACAAGATGCTTGTGTTGCAAATGTATTAGAATTGTATGTCATTTGTATGTCAAACTGATTTTGTACAGATGCATGTGCTGAAAATGTATTTGTGAGCTTTGTTTGTGTTTAAATGTACCAACAGTGCACCCTGCTGAAATGAAGAGAAATGTACATGTATTATTGTAGCTGAATTAAATATATATGTTTTAATAGAGGATACTGTCATCGCAGAGGTTAACTTTAAGAAAAATAAGAGAAATGTAAATAAGCTGTTAAACCATTAGAAGGCACCCCACAGTGCTGAATAAAACCAGAGATGCTGGATCTTTGGAAGAGCCTTTGTCTATTAGCTCAGTGAAAAAAAAGGGAGGCCCCAAGCACTGCCATAAACATTTGGATGTGTACTGTGGCCATCTGTGCTAAATTCTTGTCTCAGCTTCAAAGGGGAATATTGTGAGAACCTAGAGTCAGGTGATCAGATGAGGTTATTCTGTCAGTTCTCTTGGAACTTATATTTTAGATATTAAAAAGAGAAATCTCAGAGTACTGAGTATTCTGTTTATGAAGCCTGACTAGAAAGACCCTCACCCACAGCATCTTGCCTTGCAGTAGTAAGTAACTTAATTAGGGAACAGTAATTCTCTAAGATTCTGTCAGGAATATAGTGAAGCTTAGTTTAGATCTTGTTTTTCTTTATTTGTCTGAGTCTGTCCATCAGTTTTCTTTTCAATATTTCCTTTGATCTGAACTGTTGTTGTTTACTGTGAATATATGTTCAGTATTTTCATGTAATTTTATTATTTATTATGAAATATATTTAAAACTCTTATTTTGGCTGGTCCTTGTATAACATAGCTAACCTTGGAGAGTGCTTATATTTATTTGGTAACACTGTGTGGGCCACTCCAGAATGCCTAGCCATTTTGGTGAACTACTACCATTTGTATTAGTATTAATATTACACAGTATAATTGGATACCCTTTTATGAGCCTTATAGTAACTGACTGATGACAGTGATAACTATCTTATAGTCTAAGCAAAGTTGTAGAGCAGGTAAACTGTGCCAGCCTTTCCCAGGTGTGCATGTGTGTGAAAATTAAATCTTAAGGAGTGTGTATGTCAGCTACTTGGAGCAGGGTCACAAAGCACTGGGTTTACAGAGAAGTTGTTGGAGTACTTGGAGTGGACACTTGGCTGAGGACCTAACCCTACAGCTGTACCAGTGGGGAGTCTTATTGGGACCTGGAGGAAGACAGATAAAGAGACATCCAGATACCAAGCTGAGTGTGTCCCCTGTGTGCTCTTAAGGGAAATTATACGTGATGCAGAGAGGTCTGCATCTGGAAATACTGAGTATATCCATTTGTATTTCAAGTGCACTTCCCTCTCTAGTGTCAGTGGTGAGGATTCAGGGTCCTTGATTACTGGACCAACATGGGGATGACACATATTGGTGGCCATCACATAATGGTAGCAGTTGTGGGCATCACAACTGTCAAGGGGTGGTTCAAGTTTAACCAGCAATACTACCACTGCTACCACTGTGCCTGTAGTGGCAGACTAGCACACCACATCTGAAATGCAGATACCTGCTATAAGGTAGGCTACTAGTGGTTCAAGTCAATAGTCATTATCACAGCCTGCCTCAAATATGGAGAAAACTCTAGGCATCAATCGACAGATCTGCAAGACTGTAATATAGGCACAGTTCACAGCTATTCATGCCAACCTGGCAATGAATGGCAATGCTCAAGGCCCCTGGAAGTATGTTACCCTCCCTTGCCAAAGCCTGGATTCTAGAGACATTGCCTTGACTGAGCTCATGCACTCAGTGGTGGCAGATGTGATAACCATGGCCAATTCAATGTGGATGTTATCTAGTGCTGCCAAAAGTTGCATATACCATTGTGATGTCCATGGTCAGGGACATGTGCACACCATACTGCAGAACTCCCCAAGGGTGGAGCACTCAATATGCAGACCCCACTCTAGTCCTGTTCCATGGATTCCACCACATCTGCCTCTTGTGGATCATCTGGGCCACCTCTATCCACTCAATGCAGATCCCTGACTGTACAGTCATGCAGTACCTTCCCCACATCTCCATATCACACTGCAAACACAGCAGAAAAGCTACATTAATGGTAACCCTATCCTCTAATTTTGTGGACAGTCAAGTGTTCATGTGTTTCCAGGTACCTCTACAAATAATGATGATGACTGTGTCCCACACCACCCTCATTCCTGTGTGGTATAAGTACAGATGTCTGATGTACAGTGCCATTCTGTTCATAGTGACACCAAAGTGCCACCATGTACAAGTTAAAGCCTGCAGAGGTGGAATACATGTTACTACATGTTACTGTATTGCCATATACTGTACACAACAATGACTGAGGAGGATGGTACAGTCATGGGTTGCTGCACATCATCATCACCACCTTCGATGGTTGATGATGTGTTGCTGATAAAGATAACTCTTGTTGCTACAGGTGTAAAGGGTCACAGCTATGTTAGTTGAGCTGTCTGCTTCCTGATGATTATGTTATCAAGCATGCAGCATGTTACAAATAGCTTGCAGGCAGTATCAGGGTCATACTGGACTGACTTCCCAGACATGGCTAGGTAAAGGAACCAAAACTTCAGAAGGCCAAACATGCATTCTACAACATTTCTTGTTAGAGTGTAAGTGGTGCTATTCTGATGTTTGTCCATGATCTGCAGGTTCCATAACAGTGCCATCAACCAGAGCTCCTGCAGGTAGTCTTGCACCACCTCCAAATCATTTGGGATATAGGGGAAGTGACAGAGGCATGGGAGTGTTTAGCCATGGGTATACACTCTCTGTGGCTTTCAATATGTAGGCACATTGGTGTGACAACAGTTGCATTCTAAGTGGTCCTGTGGGATATCGCCTTGCAGAAAGTGATGATACAGATGACGTGTATGCCATATGTGGGAATCATGGGCACTGCTACAGTGCTGTGATGACAAATGGGCTAACAGCTCCTCTGCACTGCATGCTATCTGGTATTTGAAGTAAAAGTAGCCCTTCATGTTGATACAAATGCCTGCAGAGAACAGGTAGGTATTTTCTTGCCACATAGGAGCAATCTGCAGCTGCTAGCATTCTGGGGAGGAGGAGACTACTGTAAAAGCCTTGTATGGGGTGGCTCTCTCCTCTGCCATGTTGGGGAAGTAGATGTGCTCCACTACATGTGGCAGCAATTTATTGAAGAACATCCTGATTATTCTGGAGGCTGATGCCTTGAAAATGCCTAGTGTGTCCCTGTACCTAGAATGGTAGGACCTCCGCATACCTTGGTATCCACCGGTAAAGGAAACCCTCACATGAAGCCTATGCATTCCAATAATTCTAGTATGTGGGCCATACAGGTCAGCCAATATCCATACAATATTGCTGTCCACTCTAAAATACATGAGAATATGCTTGTCTGCAGCTGATGTGATGTCAGTCTTTCCTGGTACAACTTCCATTGCACATACAGCTGTGTCACACCCTTAGATGACCACTACCTATACTAATTAAATGTTGCTGTATAACAGGCATCACTCTTCTGTACATTTCTGCTGCTGCAACACTACAGCATTTGATGTGATTTTGCCTTTATATTGTGAGGCAGGTAGCTCCACTACTGCGTTACTGACGACTATGAATCTTGACTTACTTTCCCTAATCGTCATTGGTATGTCCTTATGTACGCGTGAGATGGTGTTACTTCATTTGCATATTATTATACACTCTTTTGTGGCATGTCATAGCATGTTGCTGTATAGATTATGTGGTTCTATGAATCGTTACCTAGCTGTGCCTTCTAGATTTTGGAGCAAGGGTGCACTGTGCACATTGCAATTTAGCTGTGAGTACTAGCCCAGGACAGAAACTTCATGTTTAATTTCAAAATAAGCAATATGGGTGAAAAAGAATGTGTCCACAGTATAATATCCTTCCACTCCATTGTAAATATAATCCGCCATCAATTAAAATAAATCAATGTGGTTGTTGAGTACTCTGAATTTTGTAAATATTGTTAAGTTTAAAACAAACATCATACAACATGTGAACATAAAAAAATATGTACATGTGGTATAGATGATGAAACATTTCCTCCACTGGAACCTCAAAGCCCCTTCTTGTGTTCCTTTTTGAGAGAAATGCACTCAGCTCAGTAAATCTAAATTATAGGACTCTGCAAAACCAAAAGAAATATGTGGGTAGCACCCAGGGGTATGTAGTAACCATAACATTGTGCCATGTTGAATATTCAACAGCTAGGCAGACCCACACTACAGACTTCTGCAGAGACAATTTTCCATGATTTAGAAAGCAAGATATGCCTTAATGCAGATGTCACATTAATATATGTCAGTTCTGACAGCTGGTATAGTACAGTCATTGTCTGCCTATCCTCAAGTTGAAAAAATGTGAAGTGTGCAAAGGAGAAAAAAAGAGATGGAATAATCCCTGCAAGCAGCATCAAATAGGAAAAGGCAGAAAAGTCATTTTAGCAATCACACTTCTTCATCTCATGTTATATTAACTTATTCATTGCACATTACTTATGAATTATTTATCATTCTATGCTATCTGTAATAACACTTAGCATTTATTGTTTGGTGGAAGGTCAGTGGCAGATGTTGCCCCTTGTTGTTTGAAGGTTCCTAATGTTAATCTTTGTTTCTGATGCTGATTTCCATATGTGATAACTACTTCAGTTTTCTTTTCACCAAGGATAAGGTTGCTGTTCTTAATCCAGTCCTGTACTATGACAGGGAGAGTTGCAACTGTCTCCAGCTATTTATAATTCTTAACATAATGGAGTGGTATAAAATTGTTGGCATACTGAATTAAACTGGTTCCATGTGTATGTTGCACATACTATTAGTGAATATTGATAACATAAGGGGCAAAGTATTAACCTCCGAGGTACTCTGATATCTATGGTAAATAGGGAAAATAGAGTGATTTGCTAATTAATTGTTTGTGTTCTGACTTGGAGGCAGTCCTCTAAGCTGTCCAGATTTTCATAGAATATCCAGATTGTTGCCTCATATCTTTTGTCTGCTGTTTATAAAATGTATGGTTTTCTGTCAAATCACTGAGGATTACAGTCACTAAATAATGACATACATGCCAATTAAGCCACAGTACTTTCGGGTGTATAGAGTAGGGAAAGGAATATATTAGCACACAGTATATTCAGATTCAATCCAGTGAGAATCAATGTGTATTCAAGGGGAGAATTCAGCAGAGAATCAAAAGTACACAACTGTTAAAGCAGTGAGAATGAACATCGGTCAATGCACTAAACTACTACAGAAGAAAGAAAATAGGTTCTGAGTCCAGTCAGTCATGTAGGGACATTATTTTAACAGGCCTCCTATAGTACAATGAATATTTTTGGATTTCTTTGGTGCCAGAGAACAGGGAAGCTGTTGTAACATAGACAGTGCTGATTTATCCCTTCATTGGATCCAGTCCATTCATTAAAATGAATGCAGCATAATTTTAATTTTTAGCATGCAATGGTGTTTTTCTAAACTTAAAAAAAATCTTCAGGCTGCAGTCACCACTCCCCGAGACATTAACCATAAGACAAGCTGAGAATAGCCCTTAAGATCTAATGCTGCTCATCTCCTAGCATGGCTTTGGGATCATTTGTTACATAATTTATAACCAACAATCTCAACTCCTAGTTTAACCTAGACTGTGTCTCAAAATCATAACTTTACTTTTTCTGAAAATACAAAAATGTACTTTTGCTGCACATGGAAGCTCAGCAGAGTCTTCTGGAGGAGTCAGACATGAACAGTTATCTCTCTGTCTCTCTCACACACACACACACACACACACACACACACACACACACACACACACACACACACACACGCACACACAGATACATACGCTGAGAATCACCAGCACATGCTCATGTGCTCAAACACACACATGCACACACACACACGTACACACACACACACACACACACACACACACACACACACACACACACACACACACACACACACACACACACACACGCACACTCACACACAAGTGCACATGCATGTGCGCCCTCGCACACAGACACTCACCAAGTTGAAACGAATACAGGAAACTGTCCAATTACGGGATTCCATTTGTCAGGAACTCCACCATATCATGCTATTTCACCTTTTCAGATACCGTGTATAAATGTGCATTGCTCTGATTTGCTCTCCTGCCTTTAATTTTTTTTTCTCAAGGCTTTGATTATATTTAGTAAACATCTGTGTTGTATTTCTTGTCTTTGTGACATTAATTCAAATCCTTATGTTTTTTCTTCTAATTTACTAAGTTCATTTGATAAACCATAACACAGGAATTACATTTCTGAAAGCTGGGCTACTGTAGTTTCTTGTACTGACTTAATAGCATTTTTCAGGTTAATACTGTGATAAGACCTGCATTTGGATCCACAGAATGAGAATCACTGAAGGGCATATGCATTCAGGATGGGTCTTTTTTCACTTATATTTACAATTATGATATTACAGCTATGCAGTTTGAACCTTGCTGCATGATTGCTGCAAACAAATGCTATGAGTTCTACACCTTTCTCACTGATGTGGTCTTAGTCTTACTAGTCATTTGATGCTTCTGGAAAGTTATGTCAATACGCTGATCATTCATTGGCCAGCCATAATCAGAAATCTCATGAGAAGAAGCTGCTGATGCACTACTGTCCCCACGTACATGTTGAATTCTGTGAAGGATGTCTTATTAGTTAGCACTAGTACAAGGCTACATCATTTGGCTGTACAGGATTTAGAGCACTATTTCAAGTGAGTGCAATTACTTAGTCATAGCCTGAGAGCTGCACCTTGTTTATCTACATTCTTAAAAGGGGCTAAAAGCTCAGCTTTTCAAAAATGGTAACAAAGTATGTGCAGGTTTCCTCAATTAGGTTCATAGCTTCATAGGTAGGTGCAAGGCTATCGGCCCGAGGGCATAAGTAAGCCTAGGCAAAAAGTGTCTTGGATTTTGACACCCATGTAGATTAAATTCTTGCCCCTCAATCGAGTAGAGCCACATACATGATCCCAGGGGTGAATTTCCTATTACCCATCCACTTATCAAGGTTTTTCTTGAAGAGTGCTAATGATGAGCTCTGTTCGATGTAGATGGGAATTTTGTTCCAGAGCATGGGAAGTCTCTGGGAAAGGAATCTATCCCTCCAGCATGTCCTATTTATTGTTGTGGTGAGGTTTAGGTTCCTAGAGCATGTAGCTTGGGGGGATTGGGATTTCTTTAAATGGAGCATGTCCATCAAATCTGGATTTGACATAGCTTTGTATGTCAGACAGAGATCTCCCCGAAGTGAACGGTATGCGACCGAGTAGAGTTGGAGTTTCTTGAGCCGGTCAACATAGGGCAACTGTTTGAGGTTAGCAATCCTCTTGGTGAGGTACTTCTGGGGCCTCTCCAGTTGTTGTAGGTGTCTTGTGAGGTACATCCCAAATGGGAAAATGTACTCAATAAGGGGGTCTGATAAGTGATGAGTAGAGGGGGACAATGACTTCCTTTTTTCTAGATGCAAACCCTTTTGTATTAGGTGGGCCACATAGAAAGATTTTCTGACCACTGTGGCAATGTGATTATCAAAGGAGAGGTGACTATCCACTTGGGTCCCAAGGTCTCTTATCACACTTTCTGTGTTAAGTGAGCTTCCCCCTATTTGGTAATTCGTTGGTACCATGTTTTTACCAAAGGGGATGACAATGCACTTTTTGGCGTTTAGCTTGAGGCCATGGTTTTGGCACCAGGTATCTGTCTCAGTGATGTCCTTTTGCAGGATGTCTATGTCAGCAGGGGAATCGATTATGGCACCCAATTTGCAGTCATCTGTGAACTTGGTTAGCCATAGACCCTGCTTGCTTGCACTTCAGAGAAGTATATACCGAACAGGAGAGGTCCCAAGACTGAACTTTGGGGCACTCCACTTGTCACTGGTTTGGAGTCGGAGCTGGAGTCTGCAACTCTCACCGTGTGGGTTGGGTCCATGAGCCAGTTGGCCACCCATCTTGTGATGTAAGGGTTTATGTTTAGGTTGGTGAGTTTATCTATGATTCCTAAATGGGGGATGATATCGAAGGCTTTAGCGAGGTTCAGGTAAGCTGTGTGGACCAACTTGCTCTCGTCTATGGCATTGGTAACTGTTTCAAAGAAGTCGACCAGGTTTAGGAGACATGATCTACCCTTTACAAATCCGAACTGGGTAGCATCCAAAGTGTGGACGTTACCAATGTCTTTGTTTATGAGTTCCATGATGATGCACTCCTTGGCTATGCAGACCAGGCTTGTCAGACTAATATGTCGATAGTTCCTGTGGTGGTTCCTCCTTTGTGGAGTGGGATAACAGTTGCTGTGCGCCATTCAGTGGGCACATAGCCTGTGGTGAGGCTGTGATTGAACAAGGAGTTTAGGTGGGGGGGCAAGTTAATTTTGGAGTTCATTTAAGATGCAGCCTGGGATGTTGTCCAGCCCCATGGACACTGTGTTTTTGGCTTTAGGCAGTGCTATTTTTAGCTGTGTGTTTGTGATTAACAGATCTCTACAATCTTATGGTATAATTATGCACTCTTTGGGGGTTGTGAGGGGAGTAAAGTTAGCACTGAACCTATCTGTCAAGATGATGGCAATATCAATTGACTCTGCATATTTTGTGCCATTCTACCGTAGCTCAGCACAGATCTGCGTGTTGCCATAGAGATTCTTGACATAGCTAAAGAATGCCTTGTGGTTGTTTTTGGAATCTGTGGCAATTTTTCTTTCAAAGTTAATTTTGGAGGATTTTATGAGGGAACTTAGCTTCTTACTCAGGCTGACCAGGGAGCTCCTCCACTCATGGGTTTTTACTCTCTTTTTCAACAGTTTCTTCCTTCTGTTGTAGAGTTTGTTAATGGCAGGGGACCACCAGATTGGCTTCCTTTTTTGGAGGATAGCATCTTGGTTTTGTTTGGGATAGCATGATCCATGCACTCATGTAGGTGCTTGTAGAGTGCTTTTTTGTAGGATTCAGCAGTCATGACTGTATTGTCCATCTGCAGGGGCGTTGCGAGTTAGCCACCTCTGTTTTGAGTAGCATGAAGTTCATTTTGGAGAATTTTTTTTTACAATGGTTTCCTTGTGTGGGGGTGGGGTCAGGATGTGGAGGCCTAGGGTGATTAGTTTATGGTCTGATCTAACCAGCGAGGAGTTGATCTCGGGCATTGAGCACCAGTCACACATGTTGGTAATGACCAGATCCAGGATATTGTTGCCCCTGGTGGGGGTGTTGATAAGTTGATCCAGGGCATTAGAGTTTATAAATTCCAGGAATCTTTGGGCAAGGGGATTAGTACAAGAGTAGTTTTCCCAGTTTATGTTAGGGTAATTTAATTCACCCATTATTAGGGTATTTGGTTGGACTCTCATTTTTTCCAATGTCTCCAGGAATGAGGAGTGTGGATCCTGGGTCATGGTGGGGGATCTATAACAAGCTACAATTTGGAATGCATTTTTGCCCAAGGTTAGTTGCACTTGGATTATCTCAGAGGCATTGTGTTGTGCAACTAGCCTGGAGGTGTTGATATCCTTGATAAATATGGGCAGACCTCCGCCCTTAGTGTTTCGGTCTGGGTTTTGTGGCCGAAAAGTGCGGTATGAATTAGAGCCTGGTAGTGCTGGGGTGCTTTTGGGAGCCTTGAACCAGGTGTCAGTCACTTCACAGATATCGATGTTCTCCATTTTGAGGAGTGCCTCGAGTGAGTGCATTTTGAGGTTTAGACTCCTAGCTGTGAGCAGCATTACCCTCAGTTTTTGTCACTTGTAGTTTTTACGGTGGTGGGTTTGTCTTTTGGGCTTTGCCTAAAAAAAGGCACTATGGGGGTGGCCAATAGATCTTCACAATCAACAAAATAATTATCAAAGAAATCATCTCAAACATATTTGCCTTTGTTTAAGAACTGGTTTTAAAGAAACCATCTTATTGGTACCTGGTGGATGATTAGCATTTAAACATAAAATTCATTCATATGCCTTCAGCTCCAATTTATTATTCATATCCCCACCCTAATGTTTTTAAAAAGTATTTCCATAACTCTAAATGCAAAAAGATGGTCATTGCCATTTTCTTTTTGGTGTTTCTTGGTGTTGAGCTAAAGAGTTAGTCATAACACCGCTTCTCATTTCAGACCTATGTTCAGCTATTCTTTCTTTCTTTCAACTTTCAAGGTTATTTACCAATATAAAAGCTAGGACATTTTTTTACATGTTGCTATATACACAATATTAGTAGAATTACAATTAACATGATAGCTGCACATATATTGTTTGCCATTAACAGAATGTATAAAACAATTTTCTAAATTAACCATCTCACAGCTTGAACAATTATGACACGGAAATGTTCCTATCCCAAAACATTTAGTCTGTTTATGATGGAGCATATCCTTGTAGCATAAATGCTTTTTCTAGCTCATGCAATTCCTATAACAAAATCTGGGTATATTTACTACATAATCTTCTAGTTCCTGAAGTGATTGTAAAATGCACCAGTTATTCTTAATAACATTTTCTATCACTTTACTGCATCTACTGTACCTTGTAATAAAACGTAAAGTATCATTGCATCAAGGAATCCTATCATAAGAAATATGACTTGTTTTAAAATAAAGCTGTACTATGCTATACATGTTCTTAATAACCTCATTAAAGGAGGCAGTTACATTCTAAGTATAACCTCTAGCTCTAAAATCCTGTATTACTTCCTGCATCTGATCGAGACATTTATCATAATCAGTATTTAATTTGCTTGTTCTTATATATTGTCCCTTTACAATCCCTTTAACAACATGTTAACTATGCATGCTATCTCTATGTAGATACTTATTTTTATGGGTAGGCTTCTTATATAAACTAGCATATATGCCTGACTCATCATAATAAAGCTCAACATCTAAAAAATGAAGCTTAGTTCTAGAAAACGTCATCTTGAACTTTAAGAAATCAGCTTGGTACTCAAGAAATTAAGAAAATTCAATAATTCAGTCTCATTACCTATCCATACAAAAAAAGATGTCAGCAACAAATCTTTAAAAAAATGACTTTGGATGTATTAATATATGGACCATCAAATACAATGAGACTTTTGCACTTATTTAATACAAGATTTGCATAGGTATTAGCAATGGGCGTACCCATTGCAACACCCATTATCTGGTGGTAAAATTTACTATTAAATTTAAAAAACATTATTATTAAGTATAAGTTGTAAAAGTTCACAAGTAGTCTCAATTTCCCTTCCACTAATTCTATTATGTTCATTTAATAATTCTCTAATAGCACAAATTTCATACTCATTAGGAATTACCGAGAATAGAGAAACTATGTTAAGTTTTACAAAAGTTTCATAGTTTCATAGTTTAGTAGTAGGCTATCTGCCCTGGGGCATTTATAAGCCTAGCCATAGTGATGTGGCTTTCGCCACCCCATGTAATGGTACAAAAGTGTACAGAATAGATTTAGAGTACTGTGCCTCTGTCTAGTAGTGACACAGTGAAGACCCCCTTACATAATAGAATTAGTTTACTGTGCCTCTGTCTAGTAGTGACACAGAGATGACCCCCGGGGTAAACCTACGATCTCCCATCCACTCATCAAGATTTCTCTTGAAGATAGTCAGTGAGGGGCTCTGCCTAACATGAACTGGGATTCTGTTCCAGAGTATGGGAAGCCTCTGAGTTATGAATCTGTCCCTCCAGCATGTCCTATTCATATTTGTGCTGAGGTTTAAATCTTTAGCTCTCGTTGTTCTGATGGATTTGGATTTTTTGAGGTGGAGCATGTCCATCAATTCCTGATTGGACATGGCCTTGTACGTCAGGCACAGATCACCTCTGAGTAGGCGGTATGCTACTGAATAGAGCTGGAGTTTCTTTAGTCTGGCAGCATATGACATATGTTGGAGACCCTTGATCCTCTTGGTGAGGTACATTTGGGGTCTCTCTAGCTGTTGCAAGTGCCGGGTGAGGTACATACCAAATGGGGCATTGTACTCAATCATGGGCCTGATAAGGGAGGAGCATAGTGGTACAATGACCTCCTTTGATCTGGATGTGAATCCCTTCATGATAAGGTGGGCAAGGTAGAAAGTTTTTCTAACCACTTTGGCAACGTGGGTGTCAAATGGGAGGTCACTATTGACTTGGGTCCCCAGGTCTCTGATTTCTTTTTCTGTACTCAGTGGGTTACTGTCTATGTGATAATTTGTGGGTACTTTGTTTTTCCCAAAGGGGATGACTATACATTTTTTGGCATTTAGTTTAAGGCCATGACTCTGGCACCAGTTGTCCGTTTCAGTGAGGCCTTTCTGTAGGATGTATGTGTCAGCTGGTGTATTGACTATGGTGCCTAGTTTGCAGTCATCTGCGAACTTTGTCAGCCACAACCCTGCCATGTTTGCTTTCACATCTGAGAAGTGAATGCAGAACAAAAGGGGTCCCAGGACAGAGCCCTGTGGGACACCACTTGTGACTGACTTTGAGTCTGACATGGCTCCAGCGATTTTGACTTTATGGGTTCTATCCTTTAGCCAGTTTGCAACCCATCTTGTGACATATGGATTTTCATTTAAGCTGTTGAGCTTGTCTATGATGCCTGAGTGGGGTATTGTGTCGAAAGCTTTAGCCAAGTCCAGGTAGGCTGTATGGACTGCTTTGCCCTCGTCAATGGCTCTAGTGACTGTTTCAAAAAAGTCAACCAGGTTCAAAAGGCAGGATCTGCCCTTTACAAAGCCGAACTGGGTGGGAACAAGTGTCTGTAGGTCCCCAATGTCTCTGTTTATGAGTTCCATAATGATTCTTTCCATAGCTTTGCAGACCAGGCTGGTTAAGCTTATGGGGCAGTAGTTACCAGGGTCTGTAGAGGTGCCTCCTTTGTGGAGTGGGACCACTGTTGCTGTACGCCAGTGTTCAGGTACATATCCTGTAGTAAGGCTAAGGTTAAATAGCATTTTTATGTGCGGGTTTAGCTCCTCTTGGAGTTCACGTAGCACGCAACCCGGGATACCGTCGGGTCCCATTGGTGCTGTGTTTTTAGCTTTGCTGAGGGCAGTTCTCACCTGGACATCTGAGATGACAGGGAGGTTACATTCAGCTGGGATAAGTATTTCTTCTTTTGGGGGTGAGGGAGGGGAGAAATTTGCACTGAACCTGTCTGCCAGAATGTTGGCAATATCTGTGGGTTCAGTGTATTTTTTGTCATTGTGAACTAACTCTGAGCATAACTGAGGGTTTCCACCCAGGTTTCTAACATAGCAGAAGAAGGCCTTGTTGTTATCTTTAGTGTCCATAGCGATTTTTCTCTCAAAGTTGGCCTTGGATGTTTTTATGAGAGAACGTAGCTTTCTACTAGTGCTGATCAGAGATGCCTTCTCTTTATGGGATTTGGCTCTGTCGTGCAGTAGCTTCCTTCTTTTGTTATACAATTTGTTTATGGCTGGGGTCCACCAGACAGGACGCCTGCCCTTGGTGGAGAGGGTCTTGGTTTTATTTGGGATTGCATGATCCATGCATTCTTGGAGATGTCCGTAGAAAGCATTTGTGAAGGATTCAGCATTGTGGGATGTGGTTTCCACTGGCCCAGTGGGCTTAAAGGATACCATCTCAGTCTTAAGAGGTGTAAAGTCGGCTTTTGAGAAGTTTTTCACTGTAGTCTTTTGTGTTAGGGGTGGAGGTGGGATATGTATATCCAGGGTGATTAGTTTGTGGTCAGATCTCACTAGTGAGGGGTATACTTCCGGCGTGGAGCACTTTGTCCCCATGTTTGTGATGATCAGGTCTAGTATATTATCTCCCCTTGTGGGAGAGGTGACTAGCTGTTCCATTGCATTTGAATTTATGAATTCCAGGAACCTTTGGGCTAGGGTGTTAGGGCTAGAATAATGTACCCAGTCTATGTTAGGGTAGTTAAAGTCTCCCAATATGATGGTGTTTGGTGAGACATTCATATCCTCCAATGTCTTCAGGAAGGCTGAATGGGGTTCCTGAGACTGGGAGGGTGGTCTGTAACATGCTACCAGTTGTATAGCAGTTTTGCCTACGGTTAGTTGCACCTGGATGGTCTCTGATGCTTCATGTGTTGCCACTAACCTGGAGGTGTGGGTGTCCTTGTTGAATATGGACACTCCCCCTCCCTTTTTGGTTTGGCCCGAGTTTTGGGGCCGAAAAGCATGATACGAGGTATAGCCTGGTAGCGCTGGGGTGCTCTCAGGAGCCCTGAACCAGGTTTCAGTTACTGCACAGACATCGATGTTCTCCATACTGAGGAGTGCTTCGAGAGCCTGCATCTTGAGATTTAGACTTCTGGCATTGAGCAGCATTACCCTTAATTTTTTTCCATTTTTGTTTTCTAAGGAGGTGGGTTTGTCTTTTGAGCCTTGCCTAAAAAAGGCACTATGGGGGTGGCAAGAGCCTTAGCCAATATCCGGAAGCCCAGTGGTGACAGATGCAAGCCGCCCCTTGCGAAGCAGCGTGGCTTGTCCAGCATGTCATCCCAAGCAGACAGACATTGGATCCCCCTAGAATGACACCAGTAATTGAGCCAATTATTAAAGCTGATCATCTTGTCTTTGTATTGTGGCATCATTCTTGGTGAGTGCAAGATGCTGCTCAGGGTCAGGGTCATACCAGCCTGGGCTACATAATCAGAGAGCTCCTCTATGTCTCTTTTCATGTAGTCCAGGGAGGTATGTCTCAGGTCATTCACGCCGGCATGGACAATGATGGAGTCATATTTGTACTTGCTTTGGAGTGACCTGAGTGCGTGTGTTATGTGGCGGATCCTAGCTCCCGATAGGCAGCTCACCGTTACCCTCTCCTTGTTCAGCCTGGTAAGCGGAATGTCAGTGTGTCTGACTATAGAGTCACCTATTACTAGTGTATCAGGCATGGTGTAAAATATAAAGTAAAATATTCATGATTATTTTCATTGAACCAAGCACACAACTGAGTTAAAAAAATCTCCTGTGTCCTTAATAAAACTCTTAACATGCATTAAATATTCACTCAACACAAAAAAGAAAAAGATTAGTAATACAGTTATGGAACAATCATATTACTATGAGAACATTTCATATAAACTAGTCTGAATGGTAGCTAATATTTAAGGAAAAATATAGAAAATGTTTTTATAATGGCAATATGATTTGAGAAAAGTATAAGAGAACATATAATGATGCACTGAAAGATTTAGAACATGATGATAGGAAGTATTTTGACAAAGAAAACAATTATATGAAAGAAATCAAGAAAGAATACAAAATTTTATATAAGGAAAGATATTGTTTACAAGTAAAAAGAGAAGTATTGAGATAGTTAAGCAGATTAGTAAAGATGGCAGTATAATGACAGAAATAAAAGTGTAAACCGAGAAATAGAAAGAACTCAAGAAAAGAATATGAATAGTATAGTGCAATATAGTACAATATGTATAAGAAATGTTTAAAGAACAAAGAAGGTATGAAAACACACTGAAAGTAAAAAAGGTTAACAGAAAAAGAGAACAAAGAGTTGGAAAAGGAGATTTCTTTAAATGAGCTAGATAAAGTATTAGGACAAGTAAATATAGATTCAGCTGCAGGAATAAATGGACTCGGGCGTAAAATGTATAAACGATTAAGGGATTGGCTAAAAAATATATTTTTAAAGATTTTGAATGAATGGTTAAATGAAGGTTTTATGCATAAAGAATTATGTAGTGGAATACTTAAATTCATATGGAAGTATGAAGATAAAAGACAATTAAAAAACTGGAGACCAATAGTATTGTATAATAAAATATATTTATGAAAATAATACAAAACAGATTTTAAACTAAATTGGAAAATATTATGGAGAATAGTATATATAGCATAAAGGGGAAAATTGCCAAGAATTATTAATAAAAGTTAGAGAAAGTGTGGATGATATTATGAATAGAAAAGCAAAAGTGAAAACCATGATAGGAGACTTTAGTAAGCATTTGATGTAACTAGACATAAAATCTTATGAGTAATACTGAAATAATAAAATATAAGTGTGAAAGTTGTGAAATTAGGTATGTTAGTGTATAGTAATAATAAATCAAAAATACTTATAAATGGCTGGTTAAGCCAAAAGGTACATGAAGAGCAGTGCAAGACAGGAATGTCCAATGAGATGTAATACTCTTTACATTAGTAATGAATGTGATAGTATGTGAAATAAATTACAAACAAAAGTGGGGCATATAACACCTAAAGGGTTAAGAATTCCAGTTATGTTATCATATTCAGATGACATAATAATAGCAAACAAAATTTGGATAAAAGAAATATTAATTAGTATCTAGAGGTGATAAGCTGTAAATGTTTAAGTGATGTAGTAAAGATGGGGGTATATATTTTACAATGAATGAAATGTCTGTGATAGGTATAAAATTTGGGAATTAAGATGTAAGTAAAATTCAATGGGAAAAAATAATAGAAGAAATAAAACAAACTTATCATTTCTGGAAAACATATAAATTATCTTACAGAAAAAGGGCTTATTTGATAAATTCAGCACTGATGGGAAAAATCACACACTTAACAATTGTATTTATGTTGCCAACAGCATTTGAAAAGGAATTATTGCAGACATTTTTTTCATTTATATGGGGTTATAGTTTTTGTATGTAAATAAAGAGGAAGGACATTTAAGGTTAATTAATCTAGTGGTATATGCTGCTTTATTACATTTGTACAGTGTTAATGTGGATAACTGAAAAAGATGAGAGATTAGTAGCAAAACTGTATATGTTTTGGGGTACGGTAAAAAAGAGAAAAACAGAAAAAGAGTGAAAAAAATTAAGAAATAAAATGTTACCAAGAAAAAATATTTTTCTGGAAAACAAAAACTGATGATATAAAAAAGAAACGTATGGTATAAGAATGCAACAAAAAATTACTATGTAAAACTATGGGAAAATCGAACAGCTGAGAAAATTAAAGCTATAAAAATAGAAACAAATTGTGTAATCAGAGAGTAGAATGCCAAGATTTTTTGTGAAGACTGGTAATAGATAAATTACTAGCAAAATAAAATATACCATGTAAAAAGAAAAGTGATAGAATATATTTACATTCTCAAGAAGACAAAACTATGAAACAGATTTTTTGAAAATATAGAAAAAGTGGATAAAATAAACATGGATATAATTAAATATGGATATTATAAGAACAGAAGTAAAGAATATGCTAAAAGAATAGATAAATAGTTATTTATGTCATATTGGATATATGGAAAGAAAAAATAAATGAAATTATGTTTAATGATAAATGGATTCTGACAACAATATTAAGTAATATCAGATAATTGTTATGGAAAAAGGAGTAGGGATCTAATAGGTATGAACATTTAGTATGATTGCAAAGGAAATTATGAATATTTGTAAATAGATTTGTATATTTATGTAAATAGATTTGTATATTTATATATTTGTACATTTGTAAATATTTGTAAATATGAAAATATGTTGAAAATAAGTGTTCTTTTTATATATAAAGGACCCCTACTCTTTTTGATAGGTATCATGGGATCTTTTACATCCACCTGAACTACCACTAACTCAAGCAGATGGGGCCTCAGTTTAACATCTCATCCTTAGAAGTGCAGCACCTCCCTTATGCTGCACTTCAGCATCAGTAATCATTCTACCAGGTATGGAAAAAGAACCCACAGCCTTCTGCACCAAATGTGATTGTGCTACCTGCTGCTCCATTAACACTGCATATACATCATATATATATATATATATATATATATATATATATATATATATATATAGTAAGTAATGTCTTTCGGCTTTTCCCAGTTAGGGGTTGCCACAGCGGAACTTAGGTCCACTAATGATTGGCAGTAGATTTTTATGGTGCCGAGGTGCCAGCCCAACACCCAACCTTCAAGGAAGGCACGCACCTACCTGCATGTCTTTTAACATCACTCGACCGCGGGGAGGACATGCAAACTCCACACAGAAGGCGCTCTAGCCGAGAATCCCGCTGTACCACCACAGCCTATATATATATATATATATGTATATATATATATATATATATATATATATATATATATATATATATATATATATATATATATATATATATATATTTTTTTTTTTTCCTACCACTTTACTGCATCTACTGTACCTTGTATTAAAAAGTAAAGTATCATTGCATCGAGGAGTCCTATCATAAGGAATATGACTTGTTTTAAAATAAGGCTGTACTATACTATCCCTGTTATTAATAACCTCATTATATTACCGCCACTAACACTGTATATATATATATATATATATATATATATATATATATATATATATATATATATATTCTATCACTTTACTGCTCAGTGCCCAGCTGAGCTGCCTGCAGTGCAGAAGTATACAGCTGCGTTGCCTGCAAAGCAGCAGGGAACCTGGAAGGATTTCACTGATTGTTGTCTAGGGGAAAAAATTGTTTCTAGATGTTTGAGTCTATACAAGGCACTGCTAACCCTCATTCTACAGTGAGCAGCTATGTGCAAACACAGGGCTTATATACAAGTAAAATTTAAACAGTTTGAACTAGTTTGCCAATAGGAGATCACACAATGATCCTTTCTCCAGCAATCCCCAGCTCAGAAAAGGCTATATCCATACTCTTCTTCCACAAGGGTGCAATGAAGCCCTTTTTAATGTAAGATGGTTGGATTTCAATTCAAGTGTATGAAAAACATATTAGATTCAGCAAGTCTGGATCTAGTCTATGCTAAGTAATATTTCAGTGCAAAACAAGTGCAGGTAATAAGCAGGTGCAAACAATAAAAATAGTCAAAAAGGCACAAATGAATACAGTAAAACATTAAAATACAGATGAAAATTGCAGATCAAACTCAAAATAAGCTTAATTGCTTGTTTTTAGCTTTGTATGGTTGGATTCAAACAGAAACACTCTGGACCTCTGGCAAAGGACTCCAAATGCAGAGCAGCATCTGTTAATTGAGCTTAAACCAGAACAAATACACTTAGAATAACTGCCACAACAAGCCTTCAACCAGTAATTCCCAGCTCAGAAGGGCAGAGGCTGCCCTCTCCTCCCAAAAGAGTGTAGGCCACAAACCTTCTTAATGTAAAATGACTGGCCGGAAGCCCAAGCTCATAAATCAGAACTAACACACTTTTAGAATAACAGACACAATAATCCTTCAGCCAGCAATTCCTAACTTAGAAGGATGTAAGCTACCTCTCCTGCCACAAGAGTATAGACCGCAAACTTTCCTTATGTAAGATAACTAATTTGAGCCCAAGTGCTTAAATCAAAACTAAGTGGTTTAGAATAACAGTTATAATTTAATCAGGCTACTAACAAGCAGTAATAAATGCAGCAGAATAAATGCAACTGAACACTTTTAAGAACAAGCAGCAAAAAGCAAAATAAAGTAATAAAGTAGGAAGAAGCACAGATACAGTACAAGCAGCTGAATAAAGTGCATTTTAAGTAAGTGGGAAGGGAGGAAACAGAAGATCACTTTTAAGAGAGTAAGGGGGTAGGCCTTCCAAACTGATCTCCCCATACTCAGTAAAATGAGGTGATGAGATAGGACTGGAAGGAGTGTCCAAAATCAGATTAATAGTAGGGGTGGGCAACTCAAAAGCCACTAACTTTAATTGTACAACAGTTGGGCAGGTGGGTGGGGAAATCAATTGCAGACAGAGATCAGTAATAGTCAGGCAAGCAAGCAAGTCAAATAAGCACTCCAGCTAAATAGAGGTGCCTCCAAAATGTCTAGTTAAAGAGGAATGCTGTTTCTCAGCTACTTCCACTAATTAGATGGATGTTATTCACTGCCTCCAAAGGAATTATTTTCTAAGTTTTCTAACTGACCCTAGACAAGACCTCTTAAAACTCCAACAGAACAAAAAACTCAAAACAAAACCAATGCAATATAAGAAAAAGATAAAATATAGAAGTAACCAAACTTTAAATGAAAAACTTCAATTCAAAATCAAATGCAGACAGAGATCAGCAATAGTCATGCAGGCAAGCAAGTCAAATAAGCACTCCAGCTAAATCATTTTGGAGCTGGCATCAGCAAGGACCAATTGCATCCCACACAATAGTGATTTGGTACAACTGTACATATATAACAGTTTGTTTATTTGCCAACTTATGAAAATTATGTTTTTCATGTTTTAGTCCATATCTTTCTGGAAAGGAACACGGTAGCATGAAGCATAATGCTTCATTTTGAAGCAGACTGCAGTATGAGCAATTTGTCTATTGGAACATGATCTGTATATAGTACAGCTACAGAGATATAGCAGGTTGCTTATTTTACAGAATATGATTGTGTTTCATATTATTGCTAATATCTCTATAAGGGAATATGGCAACATGGTAGACAAGGGCACATTTTCGAGCTGGGATTATTAAAATGCAATGGATCTAAAACATTATGTCTATGTGGTAGACTTTCAGAGATGTAACACTTTGTTCATCTGTTGGATTATGACAATTATCTTTTTTCATATTTTTGTTAATACCTCTGTTAGGGAGCATGGCAACATTATGAGTAAGGTATCATTTTGAAGATAGCATCAGTATGTAGAAACTGAAACAAACACATTATGACTATGTAGTGTACTTGCAGAGATATAACACATTGCTTGTTGCTCATATAATGAAAACTATGATATTTTTCATCTTTTTGTCCATGTCTCTGGAAGGGAGCATGGAATTGTGATGGTTGATGCTTCAATCTGAATTTGACATCAGCACGGACAAACTGTCCACTGATTTATGATCTCTACTTCGTATGGGTGCAGAGATATAAAATTTCCTCAGCATATGAGAAATATAATTCCTTATTTCTGTAAGTATCTCAGTAAGTAAGCATTACAAAATGCTGGTCAAGGTCTTATTTTGAAGCTGACATCTAGACTAATTTATCACCTTCAGGTATATTGTGCCTACATGGTATGGTCCCTGAGGTATTGTTACTTGTTTTAACAAATATGTACAATATATGCATTCACTATACGCTTATTGCCAATGATAGCATCAGATGCATAAGTTGCAAGATCAGCATTTTTCACATTGTGAAGATCTGGTGTGCTGAATATCTGCTTTCATTCACACTTTGTGTGTATCTGTTACAGTTCAAGAGTTATGCATGTGTTACAAGTATGGTTTCGGAAATAAATTATCTAAAATTTGGCTCTGGTTGCAGCATTATCCACGTGAGGGACGTTAACAGTCAGCATTCGTGAGCTCCTCCATGTTTAAATGTAAATAGCTTGCTTACTGATATGAACACTTTACTAGCCTATGTCATAGCTGAACTGCTACATAAGTTAAAACATGGTGTTATAGTTAGATTGCATTTTATCATAAATATAGTAAGGGCATTCCAGATAATACACAAACTGAATAAAATATAACAAAATTATAGGTACATTAGTCTTTATTTTTTAAATACTACAAGGCAAACACTGAGCAGAAATAAAGCTCAGTTTTATACAAATATAACTTTAGCACATGACAGTTAACATAGATAAAAGGTTTTAAGGTAGTCAAACTGCCTTAGTCCATAAAGTGTAGTCTGGAGAGTCTTTGAAAAAAACAGATTTCCTGTTTATTCAATTTGGTGTAATGATGGTAACCAGGAGACATCAGCAATGAATGGCCATAGGAATGTCTGTAAAAGAGATAAAACTAAATATACTGCTTTAAGATATATATCATAAGTCCTGCTTTTGAAATGAGATGTTAATTTATTCAGTTACCAAAATATATCTGCATTTTAGAAAACTGCATTGCTAAACTACAAACAATGTACTGGTCCATGCAGTATATAGATTTTATTCCTACTTCATGCATTAAATATATGTAGTCTTACGTCAACACATTCTAACTGCTTTATAAGCCACTCAGATAAAAATGTTAACAGCAAGCAAATGGATAGGGAAAGGCATTTAATAAAATGAAGGACAATACCTTGTCATAGGACACTGGATGCAAAGAGCAGATAATTGTAAACTATTTGAAAACAGACTAGATAAAACGGATTTCATCTATATGTTCACCAAGTGAAGAGAAACAAATGTGTCAAAACTTTTGATAAGATTTGTTATATTGACATTTTCTTCATATAATTATGTTAGAATTAATTAAATCTATGTAAATACACATTGCTAGGTGATGGCTCTGGAATAGATGTTACCCCAAGTCCATATGTATATATGTACCAAATGTAGTTAAAGTTTATGTAACTATCTAAATATGCTAGTGTAATTTGTGTGTATTATTTCTAAATTAAGAAATATTATTATTCAAAATTATCTATAGTGATTTATTCACAAAACCTTGTATAATATATTACGCAATCCCTGGGATTCAGCAAGCTCTGCACGGTGTGCAGGAATAGTGCAAGAGCTGCTGGAGGCAATATGGTCACCGACAGATCCAGGAACAAGCTCCTGGGACGTGCACGAGTGCTCCTGCACTATTCCTGCACAGACACAGCTCCTGTATGCTAATTACCCCATTTACAGGTGAAAACCATGCAAATGAGGTGAATTAGTGATCCAGGAAGCAGGCAGCCGTCCGTGCAGGATTAGTGTAACCTGCAGAAATGTATTCGGCTAGTAACTGAGTACATTTCTGCAAACTACAAAACGGAGCCATGACAGCTCTAAATAAAGGGTGTATATAATGTGGAAGGTATGCCAATGGCCAAATATATGACCAATGGCATGGAAAATAGTTTAAAAATAACAAAAAATAACTTTTATTTTTTTGGGGCCGATTTCAGGCGTTTAAGCATACGGCAGTGGTGCGCAAACGGGATTGGTCCGAAAATAAAAATAAAACCTTGAAAAAAGCTTTTTAGGCAAAATCACAATTTTGCCATTATAGTCAATGGCAGGCAGAAGACAACAAGACCACTGAATACTGGTTTCAAAGGGAGAAGGCTCAGTGTTAGACTTGTAATTAGGCATTAGCAGTCAGTTCTATGCAAATGAGGGGAATGATACTGAATCACAGATTTCCCCTCATTGCCAGCCAACACCCAACTGTGTAGATGCAGAAAAACCATGGTACAAGCCTAAGAGTTAGCTGACATCACAGAGGCATGTGTCAGGCATACTGTAAGCTTATTGGAGCTCTGTGGCTCGGGTTTGCCCTTAGCTTAGCAGAGCTAAGGAAGGGTGTGTGTCTGAAACTGCCTAGCAGTATTTACATTGCCTAAATGGGTGTGCACGCCGCACACCGGGTTTTAAACAAAAAAAAAAAAAAAAATTAAACCAGGAAATAGCAGCTCTGTTCACATCTGAGCACTGGGTTTGCACGGCATGCCTCTGGGCTTAAACAGGAAGGCAAAGGGAAGGGAAAATAGCAGTAGGAAGGTAATCAAGGAAAACTAGCTTAGCTGGCAGGTGAAATGTATCAGAATCAGCCAATTACACAGGCAGCAGCCTAGCACACTACTATAAACTATGCAAACACCTTTCCCTCTGTTTTTTCCCACAAACTCTACACCACCAGTGTACACAAACGGGGATATTTTACCTAACAAAACTAACAAAATGATAGAGACTACTGTCGCTCTCATACATTAATGTGTGGAAGAGGCTGAGGGTAGTGAGGATGAGAATACCTATGACCAACCCACAGTGAGGAGAAAGAGAAGAGTGTACAGACCCAGGGTAACCTACCAGGGGCTACATGAGCTGGAGATAGTGGAGCACTATAGGGTGGACAGGGACCTTCTACAGCAAATTGTTGAGCTGTGCTGGCCATGCCTCACACACAGAACCAACAGAGGGGAACCCATCCCAGTGGATATCAAGGTATGTGTAGGCCTAAGAATACTAGCCACAGGTATGTTCCAAAGGCCAACTGGGGATATCATGGGGATCTCACAGGCATCAGCATCCAGGGTACTCCACCAGTTCCTGGATGCCATGTCAGCACATGCCAGTGAGCACATATATTTCCTTAACACCCGTGAGGTGTTGACCAGCAGTATGTGTCTCTTCCACCAAATAGCAGAATACCTTGAGGTAGTAGGTGCTATAGACTGCACGCACATACACATCAAAGCACCACCCGGCAAGCGTGGTAGAGTCTACATAAACCACAAGGGCTTCCCCTCCATCAACTGCCAGGTCATGTGCGATGCCCAGGGCATTATAATGAATGTGTATGCTGGCAGCCCTGGAAGCTATCACAACTCTCACATCTGGCATATGACGCAGCTGTACCAGAGATTTGCCAATGGGAACATCCCATATGGCCAGTTAGTGGGGGATGCTGGTTATGCACTGGAGCTGTGGCTGATGACACCCATCAGAAATGCACACACACACGAACAAGAACTCGATAATGAGGCACACAGACAGATCAGAATCATAATAGAGCATGTGTTTGGGATGCTCAAATCATGGTTCCGGTGCCTGAACATATCAGGTGGAGCCTTACAGTACTCACCAGCTACATGTACCCAAATTGTCATTGTATGTATCATGCTACACAATATGATCCTGCAGAAACAGCTGCAGTAGGAACAGCATGGGACAGGGCCACACAGCCCCCCACCATTGCCAAGGCCAGCACAGGCACAGAGTGACTCAGAGGAAGAACAACCTGAGCCTGCTCCTGTAGGTAGAAGGAGGCATGCCCAGTATGCCCAGGCCTTGCCAAGGAGGCAATGCATAGCACATACACTGACACGGTAGGAACCCAGGGAATGACACCTCTCTCTGACTCGCACATACAGTAAAAGGGAAGCCAAACATGACACTACCTGTGCTTAACCATGTATAGGGAGTGTACTATGTGCATCCGACATAGTCAGCCCTCCAGCACCATCCTCAATACTGGCACAGCCACAAGGTAAGTCACTCTCACTATCAATTGCTGAATGTAGTAGTATGTTCTGCTACCTGTAGCTATGGTATGGATGTGAGCACGTAAGTGAATCGGGTGGCTGAATGGGATGGCAGCAGATAGTAGAAACCTATATTGGCAGCATGAAATCCATAACAAATACTGGTGTCAACATAGTAGGCAGTACTAGACAAGGTGACAAACCCACATGCATGTCAGTGAGGCTCACATACCCAACAACAGCCTCAGCCAGCAGGACAGGTGTAGGCAAACACAAATAAAGGCTGTGCTAAGGCCTCCAGTTGATGGCAATGGAGAACAGCCCCTCTTCAGACCTACACAGACAGATTACAACAGGTCTGGCAGTGGGATGTTAGTTCTGAAGGGTATGGAGTCTGAAACTGAAATGTAAATCAATAAAACCTAAGAACTGGAGTACACTGATATGCCTCTAGTCTGCATGACAGGACAGAATACAGAATGAAATGGAAGCCAACAGAGTACCTGAAATACCAGTACAGTTATAGCAAATGTTTACAGTTGTCAGGTGCCCCCCCCTACAATCCTATGTAGAAATGTAGTAACATGTACATGTGGGTATAATAACAGTGAAGCACAGATTACCTGAGCTGGCCAAAGTAGCAGGATAGATTGTTGCACGTGTACAATATGCAGGGCTCTGTGTGACAGGTTGTCATGTGTTGTATATTGTGTGAAAATGGTCAGCATGTAGAGACAGAGGGTTGTGTCCTGGTGGCCAGTGGCCAGTACTGTTGATGACAGAGCCAAGTTCTCACAATTGCAGTGCCAAACACAATGCATCCCAGCAAGACACAGTCCAGCAGTAATCCATACTAATTATTCAGATGTAATATCTGTCACCATGTGAAAGATGGACATGGTGTGAATGTGGACCTAGACATACAAACAGTACACAGGTGGAAGTACCCTAGACAGAGAGTGTATAAAATGTTACTGTCAAATGGACACACCTTTGGAATTGTACATGCAGGTTAGCAGCACATTAGTTGGCTGTGTAGTATGGAATACTGATGTAGTCTGGCCAAACACTGGTAGACCACAAAAGGCACAGGTATGAAGTACGGAGAAAATGCTCATGTCCCCACACAAGCCAGCATAAGTGGAATGCCCCATGTATATCTGTGAGTCAGCTGCAAGTAGCATCCATAGCACACATGCACTCAGCTCACCCCACCATCAGCCACAGGTACCTCACAAGTCATATCCCTGCTGTTGGGAATGAGTACAATATGACCCCCACCTCTGTATGGGAATACCCACAGAATGCAGCATGTTGAAGAGGTGTCCCATGCAGGTGTGTCCCTAGCTGTAAGCAGCTCTCTGCCAGCATCCACACCAATGGAACAATAAGAACAAAAACTATTGACATTAACACCTTGCACACCTACCCTGTCATCAACCCAGGGGAATACAGTGGCTTACAGCCTGGGACTGTAGGAGTGGCAAAATGCACTGGCCTACTACAGATGGTCTGCATCACTACCAAATGCCCTACAGTCCTCTGTCAAAGGCCTGTGTCTCACTCATACTGCCAATGTATGTTATCTCATGGACTCCCAAATAGCGACATAAGACATTCCACAGAACACAAATGCAAGGCCATGTCAACAAATCCCAGTAGCATGTCCACCATGTCCTACTGCATTAACTGTGGACCAACCCCTAAATACTGCTGGGATGAAGTGATAACTATAGGGATACTTATCAGATATTGTTTGCATAATGTTCAGAAGAGGATAGAATAACAGAGGGGGGGTTAGAAGCATGGACGCCATGGAGTGTGTGAAGTCTGATGTGTGCATATACTATCCCTGCCTGCAAACACAGGAATGGGGGGGCTACAAACCTGCTCGTAAACCACAATGTGAAGGGGTAATGACCAGAAATATGAGCCCTGCCTCTGGGTAGCCTGTGTGAATCTGTACAGCTGTGAGGTATGGCCACAGCAGGATATGGCCATTCTGTCACGTCGATAGATGTACAAGCAGGGAATCCTCAGCCACCACAATACCAAGGTGCTGAACCATTTACACAGACCCATCAGCAAGTGTCTGCAGCTACCCCTCCAAAATGGAATGATTGTGCAAGAATATGTAGGCTGCAGACCGCAATACTGGACACAGCTTCATTCATCTTGTGTTCCCCAGGAAATTACTACAAGCAAATATGTATACCTGTCAGTAGTTGATGACATAAAACATCACAGTGTAAAACAGTACATATGTCTGAATATCTCTGTTAACACCAAAACCATGTAGCAGAAGCAGCACAGACACAATTAGTTACAGTATCCCACTATCCTTTGCCCATTGTGACCCCATACTGTCAACCGATCTACAGATGTCCCACAGAAACAGGTTGCTAGCTGTAGGTGTATAACACAAATGCCTGCAATGGAGTACAACCTACCTGGAATGGATTCACACATTTAATACAGAAGGTCATACTGGGCATGCTCCCACACTTAGAGAAACAAAGCCCATGTCTGACAACAAAATACTGAAAGGTCATACTGGGCATGCTCCCACACTTACAGAAATAAAGCCCATGTCTGGCAACAACAGTGGACTATACATATCTGTCAGTCACAGATGTCTGTTCACACACTCCACATTGCACACCAGTCATGCTTTGCACACACATTGGATAGGAATACACACATATATCCAAGGACAACACACATTGGCCAAACATACACATACATAGATGTGTGGAAAAGAGTGACAGACAGTGACAAAGAGCTTCCCATTATGAGGTCTGTCCCATCCAGCACACATCCAATTGGCCAATACCACATGATGTGCAAATGTCTATCAGTGTAGACATTTGCTTCTGGTAGCCCTCAGCACTATAGTGTCTGTACAAGTCATTATTCATCTATCAGTTGTATACATGGTCCTGTCAAATGTAAATCTGTGTGTGACTGAGTGTTGTGTGTGTGCTTCCAGACGAATGATTTATGGCCCATTCACACACACTGGACTCTCCATTGCCCTACTTTGGCAAGCCTGCTGATGTCACTCACCTTGAAATACACCTTTGGAGAAGGGCTTGCCCTATAAGCTCCGTGGTGCATGCTATGACTGCGTAATGCTATAGTGTGATGTACTAGTTAGGTAGGAGTTCTAATCCCAGATATGGCAACTGTGGCACTGTGTGTGTGTGTGTGTGTGTGTGTGTGTGTGTGTGTGTGTGTGTGTGTGTGTGTGTGTGTGTGTGTGTGTGTGTGTGTAAGGATCAGTGCTTTTGAGGCCAGTCACAGTTACTACACTTTCCATTGCCCTACTTTGGCAAGCCTGCTGATGTCATTCACCTTGAAATATACCTTTGGGGAAAGGCTAGCCCTGTAAGCTCTGTGGTACGTGTGATAAATACAGTACACTGTAGTAGCAATACATAGCTAGGTAGGGGTTTGAATCTCAATACTGTCAAGTGTGTGTGTGTGTGTGTGTGTGTGTGTGTGTGTGTGTGTGTGTGTGTGTGTGTGTGTGTGTCATCAGTATCCTGTGTGGAGGTAGCTGTGATTGTGTAATAACAGGACTGATTATGGGGTGGGTTTTGCAAATTTCTTATATTGAGGACCTACTATATGTCACAATGTCCACTTTACAAGGACAACAGATGTTAAACAGCAGAGAGGCTGGTGTAGAAAATCCATGGCCCTACCTGTGACATTATGAATTGGTGAACAATATAGGCAACCCTTGTATTACCCAGAGAACACTCTCCACCCATGTCTCATACACAAACACACTTGGCTAGGCAACAACCACTATATTGGTAGTTCCCTGCATATTGCCCACACATAGTAACCACGGTGTGATTGCAGTGGACTACAGAGGATATGGCACCCTGTTCCATCCCTATAATAGGCAAATAATTGCTTACAGTGGACCTTTGCTATGTTCCCCACTGGACGTCTGCAACAACTGTAGAGTCAGCAAATGTAACCCACAAAGGAAATACCCTGCCTTATACACATGCCCTGTATGGACAGATGCCACTAACACCAGTGAATACCTGTATCATGCTGTCAATGAAGGTGCAGGCACAACCTCAGTTCCATAGCCAATTCTCACCACATGAGGTCAGGAATGCCACATCAGATGATAAAAATCTGTCCACACAACATGCCCCAGACACCCCAAGTACACTTCCACATGTCACAGAACATGCATGTGGGGCATGTGCACAACCCAAACACCATCCATGTTATGGAATATAGAACACATACATGGCAAGCATTGTACAGCACTGGCTACCCACAATAGTAAACCAGATGAGTGGATGGTGAATACAATACCCACCTGTGTGGGCCAATCCATGGACTACACCACTAAACCACACTGCAGACCATTGTCATGTGGCCTGATGCCAAGGTATACCCTTTGCCTAACCTTGTAGAGCCTTCTGGCACAGTCAACTACTACACACATGTGAAGCAATGATCCCATGCATGTCAGTACTGGCAAATCTGTGTCTGTGTGTGTGTGGAGATTAATGATTTGGAAGCCATTCACACTCACTACACCTCCTTTTTTCCCTACTGTACCATGCCTTCTGATGTCAGTCACCTTGACATACCCTTTGCCCATATATCAGCTTGATAACCTCTGTGGTGCGTGTGATACATGTGTAATACTGTAGTGTAGCAAACTAGTCAGTTAGAAATTCTAATCCTGACCCTGCCAGCTGTGATAATGTGTGTGTGTCCCTGAGAAAGTGTGGTTGTGTCTTCCTTGACACCTGCTTTTGTAGATAGGCACATGTACTACACTTACCTTATCCCTCCTTTATCACTGTTGCTGATGTGACTCACTTTCAAAGATACCTTTGGACAGCTCTCCAACATGTAAGCTATGTGGCATATGCAATAACTGCATAAAAATGTTATAGCAATACATAGTCAGGCAGGGGGTTGAAACCCTGTACTGGTAAGTGTGTGATGCCATCATGCTTAGCTCTTACTCTCCTACCCTCTTCCTTTCTTACTTTGTCTCTGTCTGTCTCTCGTACTCCCTCTCTGGTGGATGTGGAAAAGTACACCTGCTTTGCTTAGGCAGCAGCTTGTGTTTTGTAAGTGATTCTTATGATCAGCTGATGGCCTGTACACGAATTGCAGTCCCCCACTAGCTGATTGCATGTGGAACAGCTGTGGTATCATTCCCATAGCCAATTGCATGGAAACACACTACTATAACTAAGAACATCATGTGGATGTTTGCCCTTTTTATTCACTGTGAGCAGGACTTCATGTCAGTGTTTGGCAAACAGCATTACAGAGGGTAGTGGGATATACCTCTTACAACATACACTGTGGAAACAGGCCAACAAGCAGGAGGGGGTGTTCCAGACATGAGGACAGAATGTAAGTCTTGCTCTTCTACATTTGAAGCAATGTAGGGTTTTGTGGATATGGCTGGTCTACATGATTTAATATCTGTCATGACAGTGTTATATGGATGAGGAAACTCTCACCTGTAGGGCTTTCTGCAGACTGGCCAGTGTTTGGAGTCTTACATGTGTTGTGTTACTCACACATGTCCTATCTTTAGAAATGTAGTAGCATACTCTGAGGATTGCACTCAGTACATGATGACAGCCATGTGAGTTACTGACTCCAAATCCCTCAGAAGACATATGTCACAACAAACCCTGTTATACCAGTAAATGTATGAGTTTATCACAGCAAGATGTCAGTATTAGCCCTGTGTTTGTGCCTCCAGCCACAACTCTGTCAACCTTTGTACATATGTCATGCAGTAAGAGGTGCATATGTTCAGTACATCATTATTTACTGACATCATACCTGAAAACAAGCCAGTGAGATATCAGACTGCTAGACATGTTATGTATAGTAGGGTTTATATTTGAGGACAAAACCTGGACATTCTGTTGTAGTGTGTACAGTAGTGAGGTCTGTTTACTTATGGTGATTGTTGACAGAGTGTGTATTGTGAATATGTACCTTGGCCTGTGTACAGACTGTAGTAGATGTCGTTGCTCTTGGTCCTGTTCTATCTGATGTTGCATGCTGCTCCAGTGTATGGAACCGTATCAGCATAGATATTTGTAGGACCAGACCGACAAATGTCCCATACCACAGTCAGGCATCGAAATATACTGTGTATTAGCCCAGTATATGTAGGGTTAGTAACCCAAAGAAACGCTGGCTCTGAATCACTAAGAAATCACAAAACAGTCACACAGAGCTCCAATAAAGGCTGTCCCTCCTCAGCAAATGGCTGCACGATGGTATCAGCAAAAAAGACAAGGCTCACATAAAGTAAAAGTTGAAGTTTAATTCCTCCAGCATGTAAAACCAAAGTAGAACAAACAAATTCCAGCATACGAACAGTTCTAATATTAAAACAACAGATTAAGCGCTTTCATCTTCTTACAGAAGACTTCATCAGAATAAACAGAAACCTTCCACTGCACCATTTTTATAATAGATTACTTCATTCCCCATTGGTTAAAACATCAATTAAATAATTAATTATGCAAATAATGCCAGCAAACTAAGATTAAAAAAAACTGTATAATTAATTATATTGTAATTATTTAAACAGTGCTCACTGCATAAATCAATTAATTTTAATACTGTTATTATCAATGTATATAGTAATCAGCTTGAACATTTCCTAAACATATATGTATATCAATATGTGTATACATATAAAAAATCTTACTCAACACCTAAGACTGCTCATAAAGATAAAACAAACAAGGAAACATCCCATACAACATATAGGAAACAACATTAAAAGGTTGACAGGATTTTTATAAAATAATAGGTATAGTAATAAATGTGTACACATATATAGTTGTTATAGTAATCATTAGTATTTAGCCCTTCTAGGCTTAGAAGCCTTTATTTTTAAGGCAGGGAGAAGTGAAATATGATCGTTCATACCAGATGGGGTACAGGCATCTAATCTTAACTGCCATGTCATCTCCCTATATTCTAACATGTTCTCCCAGTCCCCACCTCTGTCACTGGGAGCCACCTTTTCTGGGACCCAAAACTTAAAATCTGCTTGTGTACACACCATACTATGCCTATACAGGACATTAGTTTCTCACTTTCTATTGATATCATAATTATGTTCATACACACGTTGTCTCAAAGTACGTCCAGTTTTACCAACGTAATATGCCCAGCAGTATTTACAGTAAGCGAGATACACCACACCTTTTGAATAGCAGCTGTTATATATCAAAGTCTTTAGACTAGAAGGTATACTCGGGATTTCTAAACTCTTACAGTTAGCCATAAAAGTACATTGGGAAAACCTTCCACACTTGTGTGTCCCCATTTTGGCTAATGTCCCATTAGTAGTGCTACTCCTCTTCTTTTCCAGTATTTCCTTAAGACTGTAATTTCTCTTGCAACTGTACCTCAGTTGTCTGTTAAAAATATCTAACCTACTGGGCATTCTTTGAAACATGCCCTGTACTCTATTTATGGTTTTCTTTATCCACCATGTATCTTGATTGAAGGTCATTACTAAATAAGGTGTAACAGGTAATGCCCCCAATACCAAACCCTGTTCTTTTGTTATAGGCTCCCCATAGAGTAAGGGTATATACAAGTTCCCCCATCCTTGTAACACTTGTTCTTTAATAGATCTAATCAATTCAACTGGGTACCCTCTTTCTAAAAAAAGGGAATGAAAATAATCTAACTCCTGTACAAAATCATCCTTTTTAGATGTCATCCTCGCAACTCTTACCATCTGTCCCTTCACTATGTTACCCTGCTGCTTAAATATACCAACTCTGAGACCGCACTACATTGCAGTAAACGAAAATCTCCCCTTACGGAGATTTCCATTTACACGTTCAAGATTCTGAGCATTCGATATTCTCGTGTCGACAATGTCAGATTCGACATTGTCGAATTTCGAGAATATAACATAGACCCTATATATATATATATATATATATATATAATTTTTTATATATATATATATATATATATATATATATATATATATATATATATATATATATATATATATATATATATATATGTTTACATATATATATGTGTGTGTGTGTGTGTGTGCATATACATATATATATATATATAAACATTTTATATATATATATATATATATATATATATATATATATATATATATATATATATTTATACACAGATAGATCTATATATGACCATATATATAATGCAATATACAGATGTATATAACTACATATATATAAATATATATGTGTATATATATATATATATATCTACATATGTATATATATATATATATATATATATATATATATATATATATATATATATCCATATCCTTGTTATGTGTAAATATGACTGTTGTATATACCTCCCCAGATGTAGCACACTGTATTTATCTGATATGTGTATATTTAGCTATAACAACATACGTGATTCAACACTAATATTACTAACAAGTACTACACAATTGTAGAAGTCCTAGCAGTTGTTCAATACTATTCAGTATGTGTACTGGCAAATATATAGGAAACAACAACAACTGTCTTCACAGCTGTGATGGCTTAGTGGTTAACTACTATGACTATAGTGTACAGGGTCCTGGGTTCAAGGGCTGTTTATTTTTTGCTGGACAGAGCAAGGGCTGTTGGATACAGAGTGGTTAAGGCAGTTTTGAGTTCCTTTAAGTGGATTTGCATGACGGTAAGTGCTGCTAACATACTGTTAAACGTATGGCCACTTACACCGTGTAGGCTTCGCTTACCAGTGCGTAAATCTGCTCAGCAGTTATATTTAAGTAATGCTTACACCTGCTAAGCATAGCTCAGCCAAGGGAACTAGTGATCACATTCCAGTCTGATAAAATAGCAGGGTAATGACATATTTAATAAGTGTATTTAATTCCATGTACATAACATGTGTCTATGTGCTGTCATTACAGTAGCAAGGGGTGTGAGTCTACTGTCTGGGACATCTGAGTATACATGGCTTGTACAACACTCTTTTCCATTTGAATGTGTTTCATACATGGGTAGTATCCCAGGTTATATGCAGTCACACGGGCATGTAGTGTATCATTATGTTACTACTGTTGACAGTGCATTCCCAAGTAAGAGTAGATTGCAGATTGTAGCACTGGAACCAAACACCCCTGCATGCAAAGATGGACTCTGAGTCCTCATTATCATGTTCTTAGTGTGTGAGCTGTGTGTCATTAATTATTTGCTACTGGATATTGATCTGACATGTAGATATTAACTGTAGACTACTGTGTGTATAGGACATGTCATTGAGGGCTGCTGTCATGTAGTAATGGCATAGCTATCAGTGTCAGACGTCTATCTGTCAACACAGTCATCCTACTGCATAACCAGTTGGCTAGCTGATGTCTGTCCTCTGTACAGATGTGCAGATGTCGGGACTCCATCTTGGCCGATTACAGGCAATCTATAATTGAGTGACACTGACATGTCTGCCCAGCTGTGTTATGAATGCAACAGCTAGGAATCCACATCCTGTACACACTACATGCCATGGATACCTCAACTACACTACCACAGTCAACAGAAGAAGCTTGGGTACAGGTCTCCAAGACAGACAATGACCACGTTATGTAATACATGTTGCATACATGTCAGCTGGAGCATCTCACTGGCCCTCTGCAAGAGGCAACCAAATGATTGGATGTTGCATGTAACTCTCACCCTGAGGATCACCCCTGTGGTATCTGTTGATAGATGGCTTGCAGGAACATGGCAGGTGGCATGATACCACTGTACACACATCCCCTACACTTCCCATCTCTCCATGGACAATAGCCTGGTACATACCTATGAACACCTGCACCGATGGACCCCAGTACTGACAAATGTATATGTGTGCATTACTGAGAATAACAGTATCTTGGGCGGCCATGGTGGTGCAGTGGTTAGCGTTGCCACCTCACAGCAAGAGGTTCTCTGGTTTGATCTTTGGCTGGGGTGCCTTCTGTGTCGAGTCTGCATGTCCTCCCTGTGGTCACGTGGGTTTCCTCCGGATGCTCCGGTTTCCTCCCACATCCCAAAGACATGCTGTAGGTGGATTGGACACTCTAAATTGGCCCTAGGTGTGAGTGCATGCATGTGCCTTCTGTGGAAGGTTGGATGCCGGCCTGGTAACTCGGCACTGTAAAACTCCACTGCCAATCATGAGCGGACAGGTGAGCCGCTGTGGTGACCCCTAACCAGGAAAAAGCTGAAAGAAGAAGAAGAAAACTGAGAATAACAGTGCCTGTGTGTTTGTAAACCTGTAGTTGATAATACCCTGAGGGCCTTCACACCCACCGCACCCCCTATTGCCATAGTTAGATGTGGCTGCTGCTGCACTGGACATTACATGTACCTTGTTACACTCTTCACCCTATGGGCTACCTGGGGCTTGCACTACTAGCACAACACTGTTGTACAAATGGGTTGATAGGCATGGGATACTCTCTGGGTTCTGGCAAGTATGTGTATGTGTGCAAGTGTGTATATTTGTAGGATACAGCATTCTGAGGCCACATTTTCCTAATACAATACACCTTGCCACACAGTATTAGGGATAGTGATGTTGCTGACCATAGGAGAGCCATGACAGTGCATGACCCTACTATCCCTGTGGCATGTGCATTAGATACATATCCCTGTAGTAGCACTCTTAGGATAGACAAGGGGTTGTATTGCAGTCCTGGTTAATGTGTGATGGTGGGTATGTCAGATTATTATCATGTGTTTCAGTGTGTACAGTATCCACTGTGGGGTGTGGGTGCTGGGTATGCTGTCTTTACACCGTGGTACCCCCAGTACATGTCCCATGTTCCACTGTATGGGGACCACTGTCACCATCAACCATACAGGTAACTGATAACACTATCCAGCCCAGTTATGCATGTGCTGTGTACAGTTTATCTATAACAGAATGGGCACACTGACAAGGTACTTAGCACTGATAAGCGCAGGTCTCTCAGATGTGTGTATGACTGTTATGCATTTGTCACTGTGTATATGACAGTATGTCAAACTATGTATTGTCCATAAACAACCAGTACATCCCCCATTACCATACTGCACAGGGCCTGGGGATGTTCTTCACGTAACATGTAACCTAGAACACACCTCATCCTAAAAGATGTGTGGTGTGTGTAATTAAGGCCACACACATTAGCAGCACTACATACCTAGATAGGGGTTCTAGTCCCAGTGTTGCCAAGTAAGAGTGTGTGTGTGTATGTGAAGGGATATACTTCCATTTACAGAATATACATGTCCCAGGAGGTCATCTGTCCAAGAACTGCCTGGCAAATGCTAACATTTCACAGGTATCATCCTGTGGAAATACATTCCATCACAACTAGTAGTAGATGTGTAATTGCCCTCTTCCCCACTGTATAGGTATACAGTGATACTGGGGTTGGTATATATAGCTGGGTGTGGCTCTTATGGACACAGCCGCCATCATTGCAATTACTGTTGAGTGTATCCCCCGCTTAGCTGGCTGTAATACTGTACAGCTCATGTTAACAGGTTAAGTAGTTATCAATCACACTATCTGTGGTTCTACAGCACCTCACACCCTGCAAAGGGTAGGTTTGTGCCACCCACACCAGCACACCTATATTACCGAGTTGAGGATTGCACTACATTGGGGAAGGGGACATATACCCTGCCAGTGACATTAAACTAGCAGACTGTGTATTTCCCAATGTGCTGTTGTGCCTATTCTGTCTTGGTGGAATTACATAGGCTAAAATGGGTTCCTTGTACAAGTACATATATCCATGTGTACAGTATTCTCTGTGTATTCCATCAACACCAAAGCCTCTGTGTGTGTTATACACAAACATGTGGTGTGTACCACCCAGCACACTCACCATTGTCCACTGTAGAAGGGCTTCTGACATCAGCCACCATGCACTCACCTGTATACAACCCCAGACCTATCAGCCATGTGGCACATGCAGTAAGTGTTATACAGACCTATGACATGTGTTCACCTGTACCCAGGATATGGCACAGCCAAGGTTTCACTACAGTGCCATACCCCTTGTAGGAAACAACAGCAGACCAACATCCTGCTGACACATGGACACCTACAACACAAACGGAATACATTATGGAGACCACAATCACTCAGTGTTAATAACAGCTATAATGCATCATGGCTGGACAGCTGCACTTCTTGACATGTAAGCTTTAAACTTTACTGCTGACAACATGTTACACAGCATTACGTTAGTACACTATAGTACAGTCACCCTGTGCATCAGAACCATATTAGCCTGTCCCTGCATCAATGTTATGGATGACAGGGATGTGGCACAGGTATCATCATATGCACAGGGTGTGTTGTTGGTTTGCCAGAGACCTAGGCTGAGCCATACATTTGACATTGTGTGTGTGTGAGGGGGTTTAATTATTAATTCGGCTGTTGTGATGGGGTGTGTGTTGGTATAGGGTTGCCCTAGCTGTGTTGGTGATGTGTGTGTGTATGCATGCACACAGTTCTGCCATGTGGCTGCCCTATACAGGGGTTTGTTGGACAGCTGCAGACCATATCTAGCAGGGTGTGCAGTTCACCATCTCCGGCCATGGACACGAGAACTGTGCTTGCCAGGGGTTCCACGGGCACCACCAGGTACAAGCTATGATATGGTACTCTCCCCTGATGATGACATATGTCTGCTGGATCCAGGTCCCTCTCAGGACCGGCCAGGGCTATGTGCACGTGGCCTGATGTATTGTGATATGGACAGCATGCCCCTGCAGTGCTGGGGCTGGCACTGCCACTACAGGAGTGGCTCTGACTTCTGGCACGTCTACGTTGACCTCCAGCTCTTGGTGTTGCTGGCCTACATCCACGTGGCCAACACACTACTCCCACCATATGCTCAAGCACAGACATTCCACGGTCGAAGATTCCCACCAGCTCACCCAAAAGTCTATCCATGACCTCTGCAAAATAATGGTGGGCATCTGCAAGATCACGGATGTTGTCAATAATAGCTGAATGAGTGACCCCCTGCAGCCTCAGAGCCTGTCTGCTATACCATTCCATATGTGCCTGTGCCTCCATGATGGCCTGAAACATGAGTCTGGTGGCACCAGATGTGGCACCTCTGCCAACGGCATGATGACCAGCAGCCCTCCTATGAGCACCCCTGTACATCTGCCTGTGTGGTACCCCACCAGACATCCAGGTATGGCTGCTGTGTCCAGACACATGTGCCATAGATACCACACTGTCGTGTCCCATCCCACCAACCATCAACTGTCCCTCAGCTATGGCCACTGGTGATGGGGTATGTATAGGCAATATGACTGTGTACAGGGATGGGGTGGATAACAGTGGGATGTCAAACGATGGTGCAGCTTCAGCCTCTGACAACCCTGCCTGTGCCTCAACACACCTATCATCATTATCAGTGTCTGTATGGACACCAACATCAGATTTCCTGCAGGAGGGACCCTGACCCACCTCGCCACCTATGAGGGGAAAACAAAAAACGCACTTTAAGACCTGTACGTCATTGTTTAACAATTCACACACACACACACACACACACACACACACACACACACACACACACACACACACACACTTACAGGTGAGGTTGCACAAACATATTACAGACAAACCTCTCATTACCCATCTGTCAACATGCATGACATATGGCACTCAACAGCATGCAGTGCAGCTATAGTCAATCCCTGTAACCAACATTATACATATCTGTGATGCATGGGTTGTATTAGTAAGTGATGCCCCTTCCTCTGGAACACACTGCACCCATGTACACAGTATTGCTGTGCACCTGTTCAGCACCCTGGCATGTACTGTGCCACCATATATCACAGGTGTACACACCATTGCTGAATGTGTATATGTGTATCAGCTATATTTGCTCTGCTGCACACTGCCCCTATGTGTTTGTCTGACACATGCATGGGATGATCTGTGTACAGATGTCATTTGTGAATGCCTGATGTCTGATTTACAGATCTCATTATCAGCGGTGCATGTATGGCCAATAAAATACAATTACACTGACAACCTTCAAACCTTACTGTGGCTATGGGGAGTGTACACACCCTTACTGACATGGCACCATATTCCCTGATAAGACATGGGGCCACATTACTGCATATGTTAACATTACACAAACCTGATATATGACATATGACCTGTGCAATCAAATGCAGTATCAAACAAATGTGTTAGTTGTGCAGATGCTGATTGAGATACATACAATTTCTGGGTGATATGTGTGCACACCCTTATCATGATGGTTTATTCTACCAACTGTTAAGTGTACTACAGCAGTCACTATTCCTGGAAGGGGTATACTAGCATGGCCTATCTGCATTTGTCAGTATTTGGTCACTCTGCCCTACAAATGTCCCCCAACTCTGCATGATTGCAAGGTCAACTCATGTGCACAGCACTTGGAGGACACACAGTGCCGTCACTATTGCTGTGGAATTAGGGTTATGTCTGCACAATTCATGACCTTGACTGTGTGCAGATACAGCCATTCTTAGCTAGCTTTGGATTTCTTCTTCAGTTCACTGTTGTGTTTCAGGATGACACCCCCTCCCCATCCTCAGCCTTTTTGCAGATGCTTGACAACTATGGCCTACACCTGTGTGTCCTTTTGCAGTGTCCCAGATTCTGAGCACCATGTGTATTGGCCTAGTCCCTGCTAATGAATGGCAAACATACAGGTGTACACTAGTACCAGCAAGGTACAGCTGGGGATGGTGGGCCTGAGGTGGGGTGAGGTGTTGGTTGTGCATCACATGTATCTTAATTGATACTGTCTGTAGGTTTCCAACTTGGTCTTGTTACACCAGTACACAGTGCAACACATGCCTTTGGGGGACTTTTGATGTTATGCATCTGCTACCTGTAGAGAGCCCTGGCTGATGTTTCCTGTGGAACAACTGTCCCATCTGATTACCCTAACCCATGGGCCACACTTATGCAGAGTCCAGGCAATTGCTGACACAGGTACTGCACAGCCAGTACTTGCTAGACATTCCTGAAACTCCCTCAGTGTTGTGGCATGTTACTAGGCAGCCTGCATGACCAGTTTGCAACATGTGTCGTCATCTGTCTTGGATGGCCATCTGTTTATTTTCTACATTAATCCTGTCCCATACATCCTCACCACATACATGACTGCACTGTTTGCCATGGTATATGCAATGGTGAGGTAAGGCTACATGTCCATCTCCTGCATGCTACCTGTTGGGTATGGGATCCATTCCATGGCTTGTAAGATGTGTGCAAGCCACGGCTGCCTCTGTTGCAGGTAAGTGGGCACATTTGATGGCCAAACGTCTTGGACAGCAGACCATTTCTTAGTGTGACATTGAGGACCTGTACTTGCTGGAAGGTCCATATTCATGAAGAATGCATGCTGTCAGTACCTCAAAACACTGCTTCCACAATATCTTATTTGGAGTGTATGCACACATATGCTTCCAGTGTTTGTTAAGGTATGTATTACCCATATTTGCTGTCCTAACATAGGATTCCATATTACACATTCATTGCTCATGTTAGGACCACATTACAGGTTGTAAGGGTTGTGGAATGCAGTATTGTGATATGCCATTGTGTAGATCTGTAACAGCTGCCATTGTAATAGTGGTATATACACTGTTGTAGCACTGTATAAGGATGATGTTTCAGACATGTCCCTACTGTAGGCCATTTGTCTCACCATTATGTTCATCTCTGTGCACACATCTTGCAGTGACAGGTTGTTAGTTATACTGCAGGACTCTTACATACCCTTCAGATATGCCACCATGGTGACCACTGTGATGCAGTGCAGTTAACAGCAACAATAAGTGCACATGTACAGCATGCATTATGGGTAGGTGTGTTAAATGTGTTCATGGAATATACCATGGCCATAACATGGCTGGTGTATTGGCAAACCTGAACAAACACTATACTCAGCAGCTACAGGTTGCTACCCCGGAGGTATGCCAGAGGGATGTACATAGTTGTGTGAGAGATGTGATGTCAGTAGCCACACCTGTGGCATTGGTACAGTGTGGGAGCAGCATTACAGTACATCAACAGTACAAACCCACAATACTACAGATTATACATATCTGTTTATTACTTCAGCACAGCAACAGACTATATATATATAATATATATATATATATATATATATATATATATATATATATATATATATATATATATATATTTCCTCTCACATATGCATGATTAAACTCTACAGATGCAGATGGATATGCAACAGTGGTCTGCTCATGTGCCTTGCAACCTTGCCTGCATGCTCCTCATCCATTGTGTGAGTAGCATCCACATCCACAATGCTCTCCGCCGGATCTTGTGTTTGTGGGCAGGCAGGTGCCCCGAGGCTGGTGAGGAGCTCGTCAGCATGTGTCAGGGGGAGGCTGGATGGCATGACCCCCCCCTGTGGCTAGCTGGTCCATCCTTACTGCAGCATCATGCCAGCGGGCATGGCGGAGTAGGTCAGTGCACCGATATCAGACCTGCTCAGAAGTGTAATTATGCAGGCCGACGTTGTTTACCCTGAGGACAAGATTGTTCCACAGGGTCGTCCTCTCCTGCAGATCATGGGCTGTACATCCTAACAGGGTGTGGTAGTGCTGCACCAGGTGTTGAAAGATCACCTCATTCTCCTGGGGGGGGGGTGTACATTGGTAATCTCTCCCATGACATGGTGCCTGAAAGACATAAAGAGGAAAAAATGTCTGAGGACCTCATACTGCAAGGATATAATAGTTGTTAATACACATCTCTGTCTCCCCCCCACCATATCTGCAACAACAATCTGATCACACAACTCAATGGGTATGTTTACAGCAAACCTATTCTTGGGACATATATCGTATTGTACAACAATTTCTGCAATGTGTTTGTAGTCATGTTCCATGCTGAAACACTATCATTGGTGGCCTGTTATGAACAATGTCACCTGCATGCCATTGTAAGGGCCACTATGGTTCCATATATGCATGTGTTCTGTTTGCTATGTGACTGCTGCAAATCTGGTGTTTTGTGTTAATGGGGATATCTATGCATGCTGTTAGACATAATTCTGAAATGTGTGAACCATTACTACCCACATATGTTCTATAACTGTGACACAATAGCATGTTTGGGAAGACAGTTGCCAGCCGAACCACCTCTCCCACCTCATCTTGCCATGTTACCAGGCCACATCACATCTGGGACCCACCCTGGGACCTCATCATCTGCTGGTCCTGCACTACCTTCAGGTGGAACCACCTCAGGGGATGGTGTTCGCCCCTCGGGAGCACACACAGACAGGATCCTGTCACCCGACGTCAGGTTCAGGGTCTGGTGCATAGGGAGCTCCACAGAGATTTGGGGGATGTGCTACACCACCTTGAGGACCTTAGTACACAATCACAGGGTCCGCATGCTCCTCCTACTCAGCCCCCAGCCCAGGCACCTTCAGGGCTGTGAAGATGCAGTTGTGACTGCCCATGGGTGGGGACCTTGGTCCCATTGTTTCCATATGGGGGATCATGGACTTCCACATTCCAAACACCACTCCCCACCCAAAGTGTTTACCCACCACGTGTCATATACTGCGCCTGTATGCTGTCTTGTCTGTCTTCCATCCCAACCTACCTCCCCAAATATACCTACTATCCTTCCCCAAAATACCAATCCCACCTTCACAAACAAGGGCAATGTGTTCCCAACATGGATTTCACACCAGACATAACTGTCCATTTTACACCCACTTACTACTGTATATATATGTGTGTGTATAGATATGTGTGATGTTCTTTCACACATATCGTGCAGCACTGTATTCAACAGTAGGGGAAATGTATTTGTGTGTGTGTGTGTGTGTGTGTGTGTGTGTGTGTGTGTGTGTAAATATATATATATATATATATATATATATATATATATATATATATATATATATATATATATATATATATATATACATATATGGTTTACTATTGTTTGTGCGAATGACATTCTATCGGCTGCAATGTGCCGAAAATCAGGATGTCGAATGCATAAACAGTTTTGCACCAGATAGTCGACTCCACTTATGTGAATGCACAATTGCATTCACATAAGTGTAAATCGACTATCTGCACAGAGATCGCAGTATAGTGGGGAGTGGAAATTCATCCACATCCCCACTGAAATGCAATCTCGTAGTTAGGATATATAAGTAGGGGGGGTGTGGGGGCACATGGGGGGTGCAGGGGGGCTTGCCCCCTGAAAAAATGTGGTAGCCGTATAGGAGTTTGATTTACATCAGCTCCTATACGGCTATCATGTGGTGGTTTTGACAACAATGTCGAGTCAAATGCGTCGAGCATTTGGTTCGACACTGTCAAAGTTATTTTTTTTTACTTTTGGTATTGCCGTTCATTTATTTGAATGGAAAATGTTTTTCCGTTCAAATAAACAATAGTAAACCTATATATATATATATATATATATATATATATATATATATATATATATATATATATATATATACCTCTACATCTATAAATACATTTCCTTAACTGTTGAATGACTGTGTTGGATGATATGTTTGAGGAAACATCAGCTTTACTTGTATCTGACATGGCTTAGTGGCAAATCACTTTGGCTATATTGTGCAGGTTCCTGGATTTGAAACTTGCAAGGGCTGATTATTTTGTTGCTGGGCAGAACAAGGGCTGTTGGATACAGAGTGACTAAGGCACTTTTAAGCAGTGTTAAGTGGGTTTGCACGGTTTTGCGTGCTGGTAAGCAATGTTAACTTCCAGTTAAATATTCTTACAGTCAGTTAGCCTCTAAATTGCTTATCCTGTGTAGGCATTGCTTACCCCCGTGCAAACAGGATTAAACCTGCTTACTGCTGCTTAAAAGTGCTGACTTCTGCTTACCCCTGTTCTAATTTCTTTAAAAGAAAAGAAAAAGGGGTGATAGGAAAGTGATGAAAAAGGGGCACAAAGAGGAAAGACAATAGGGAAAATAGCTATGGATGTGCAGGACGGGTGTAGGGAAGGTCCATAGCTGCCCATTTCTTCTACAGCAACAGCTGTGTATATACACTGAATTTGGAGGTAGATTTGGACACTCAAACCCCTGAGAGAGGGGTGAATGCAACAATAATATGTTGTGAAGCCAATTACACCAGATTACGTGTCCAGTGGACAGGTGTGCGAAATGGACAGCTATGTATGGGGCAAGATTTTTTTTTTGGGAACAGATTGAACTTTTTTTTCTTTTTTTAAGGTGAGAGTGGGGTGTTGAGGAAGGATAGTAGGTATATTTGAGGAGGTAGGTTGGGTAGGATGACAGAAAAGACAGACAAGAAAACATACAGGGGCGGTATATGACACATCTGGGGGGTAAACACCTTGAATGATGGGGGGTGTTTGGAAGTCGGAAGTCCATGAGCCCCCAAATGGAAACAGTGGGACTGAGGTCCCCACACATGGGCAGTCACCACTGCACCTTCACGGCCCTGAAGGTGGCTGTGCTGGGGGCTGGGTGGGAGAGGCAGGCTGACCATCTAAATGCACCATGCAGCCCTCAAGCTGGCGTAGCAGATCTCCAAACTCCCTGCAGAGCTTACTATGCACCAGATCCTGGACCTAACGATGAGTGACAGTTTCCTGTCTGCACCCACTACCGGGGGGGTAAGCCCCATCTCTTGAGGTGGCACCACCCGAAGGTGGTGCAGGACCAGCTGATGAGGTGGTCCCGTGGTGGTCCCCAGACGTGCTGGTGCCCAGTGCCATGGCTAGATGAGGTGGGAGAGGTGGATCTTCTGGGACCGGCCTTCCCAAACGTGCTATGGTGTTGCAATTTTAAAACATATGTGGGTTAGTAATAGTCAACACATTCCAGGATTGGGTATAACAACATTCATAGATATTCCCATTAACCCAAAACACCAGATATGGAACAGTTGCATAGGAAACAGAACACATGCACACATGGAACCACAGTGGCCATTACAACAGCATGCAGGTACATTGATGGCAGCATGCCACCATTGTGAGAGTATTTCAACATGGCACATGAATAGAAACACATTTCAATATTTATCAAACAATAGGACATATGTCCCAACAGTAGATATAATTGCACACATAACCATTGAGTTGTGTATTTAGATTATTGTTGCAGATATGGTGGGGGGGAGAGAGAGATGTCAAATAACAACTTGTATATCCCTGTAGTTCTCACAACTTTCTTAGTCACTGCTGTAATCTGTACCTTACAGGTATTATTAAACTACCCTATGGTCTTAGTTTGGACAATGGTATGTTTGTAGACAATTATATACGTGAGCTGTGTTTTACCTACAGTATACACCTCTTACCTGGTATACCTGTGGAGGTATTGTTTGTTAACACTACCTGACTGTTTCTACACATATTCCCAGATTCCAGGTTGATGTTATGCACATACCTCTCAATCTCTTATTGTACACACTCTGGTCAAGGCCTGACAACATGCAGGTGGAACTGGAACATATTTTGACAATTGCCCTCATAAGTCTTTGATGAGTTGTTACAATGACAGGTTTGTTTTCGTATAAATTTTCTGAATATTTAGAGGTCTGACAATCAGTTATATGTCATTAAAAGCTGCCTAAATTTCAGATATCATCACACTGATTTGGGAGGGGGACAGGGTAACAGGCAGCGGATATGGGCCAATTATCTGGGCATTCTGAACAAATCTGTACAGTTGATGGGTATGATTATGCATACAGCTTACTACCACTCCCAGGATTCGAACCATGGCTGTGTCTGCTAAAAATAAAACAGTGCATATCACAGGTGAGTGTGTAATTTAGATATTGGTGCGTATCTCTCTTTACTGTTTTCAGTCTATAAGTCTCCCATTGTTTTACAATCTGACCTTGTAATTACAACAGTCTTATACAGGGATTCCTAGGCAGTTTTATTATGTAGCACAGTGTGGGTGACAGTGATGAGTAATACATTATTATTCAGAGAAACTGCAACACTAGCAATGCCATACAATACCAGACTAAACAGTACCAGTCCAGGATTTCAATCTTATTTCCAGGCACAGTTTTCTTATCTGACAGACCTGTGGAGGGAATGTTTGTTAACACTACCTGAATGTTGCCACACATATTACCAGATTCCACGTTATTATTATGCACATACGTCTCACTCTGTTACTGCACACACTCTGGTCATAGCTGCACAACATGGGGATAGAGATGGGACATAATTTGCATGTTACTCTCATAATATTTTGGTGAGTTGCTACAATGACAGGTTTGTTTTCATATACATTTTCTGAATTTCAGAGATCATCACATTGATTTGCCAGGGGGACATGGTAACAGCCAATGGATATAGGCCAATTATCTGGACATTCTGAACAAATTTGTGCAGTTGAGGGGTATGATTATGCATACAGCTTACTACCACTCCTTGGATTCTAACCATGGCTGTGTCTGCTAAAAATAAAACAGTGTATGTCACAGTTAAGTATGCTGTTTAGATATTGCTGAGTATCTCTTTACTGTTTTCTGTCTATAAGTCTCCCGTGGTTTTACAATCTGACCTTGTAATTACAACAGTCTTCTACAGGGATTCCTAGACAGTTTTATTATGTAGCACAATGTGGACGACAGTGATGACTAATACATTATTATTCAGAGAAACTGCAACACTAACAATGCCATACAATACCAGACTAAACAGCACCAGTCCAGGATTTCAATCTATTTCCAGGCACAGTTTTCTTATCTGATAGACCTGTGGAGGGAATGTTTGTTAACACTACTTGAATGTTGCCACACATATTACCAGATTCCACATTATTATTATGCGCATATGTCTCACTCTGTTACTGCACACACTCTGGTCATAGCTTCACAACATGGGGATAGAGGTGGGACATAATTTGCATATTACTCTCATCACATTTTGGTGAGTTGCTGGAGTGACAGGATTGTTCTTATAGATATTTTTCTGATGGTTATGATGTCTGACAATCAGATGTATGTCATTATTTGCTGCCTAAACTTCTGGGATCATCCCACTGATTTGCCAGGGGGACAGGGTGAGAGGCAGAAAAATTAAGCCAATTATCTGAACTTTCTGACAAAATCTGTACAGTTGAGGGGGTATGATTATGCATACAGCTTACTACCACTCCCAGGATTCGAACCATGTCTGTGTGTGCTAAAAATGCAGCAGTTTACATTACAGTTTGCTATTTGGATTTTGTTGTGGATCTTTTTACTGTTTTCTGACTAAGTCTCCCTCAATTGTACAATATGACCTTGTGATTAAACAGTCATATACAGACATTCCCGCACATTTTATTTATGTAGCACAGTGTGGGTAACAGTGCTTAATACAACAGTATTATTAAGAGACTGCAACACTACATTACCATATGATACCAGAGTAAACACAAGCAGTCCAGGAGTTAGACCTTTATTGCCAGGCTGTTACCCTTTTATTTACATACAACCTGTATGAGACTCTTCCTGCCATATTGTCTGGTTTATTCGGTACAGTACATACACAATACCGGTTTTATACTGGAAATTAACTTTCTACTACTTTTAGATTTATTTCTTATGACAATACATGCAAGATTATTACTACCCTGCCTCACGATGCAGCCTTTGCAGCTTCATGCATGGGCTTCCTGATTAACAGCCCACTCTGCTGCAGCTGTCAGAGACATAGAGGAATATTTAGCCATACCTATCCATAATATACATGAGCTAAGCAATTATTAAACAGTTACTAGAATGAGTACTTACACACTCCTGGGACATCACCCTGCCTAGCTTCTTGGAATCACTTATCCAAGAGCTCCCTCTTCCTCCATTTCAGGTCGGCATAGTGATGCCTGACCTGCTCACCAATTCAAGGGATGCCAGTAGCACTGGTGAGGTCACTGGCGAGATGGTCCCAGGCTTCCGCTTTATATTGGGAACCCTGGTACTGGCCCTGCAGCAGTCTCACTTCATGGTCTTTTACCAGGAGTCCTGCCATGACCTTAGACTCCTGGATGCCCCAGTGCTGCGCTTGGAAGCACGATCCTTCCCCAACACCAGCCATTGTGCCTACAGGAGGAAGTTGCAACCAGTTATGAGATGTATTCCTGCCTGTCGGGTTTATATAGGGCCGATTTCCTGCACTTTGCCATGATTGGACAGTTTTGAAAATGCTAAGCTATGGGCAAACCTGCTTACCTAAGGTTGGCATTGCTTAAAGGGGCATACCAATGGGCAAATCTATTTAGCCGAGCTACGCATTGCTTACACCTGGTAAGCAGAGGTGTGCAATGCTTAGCATTGCTTATTTTTAAATTTGCACACTATTTGCTGCTTGGCATTGATTTATAATTCATTACGTGTTATAAATTTGTTTAGTATCCATGATTCATATGCAAGTACACTGTATGGGGTACTTGTGTTTATCGGGGGATTTCACCACTTTATTACAATGACACCTCACATCTGGACTTAATTCAATACTCCAGTTCACAAATATATGTTATTTAGTAGGTTATACAACAAAAAAATTATTTATAAATTCCTTTCACATATAAAATGTGATTTTGCTATAGTGAGGATCTGTTTGAGTATACCTCAGTTTTATATACAGTGGATGTGGTGTAATGGTAAATCACTGTGGCTATGGTATGCAGGGTTCTGAGTTTGAGACTTGCAAAGGCTGATTATTTTGTTGCTGTGCAGAACAAGGGCTGTTGGATACAGAGTGACTAAGGCACTTTTAAGGAGTTGTAAGCGGGTTTGTGCGATGGTAAGTAATGCTAACTTCTGGTTAAATATTCTTACAGTCCGTTAGCCTCTAAATTGCTTATCCTGTGTAGGCATTGCTTACCCCTGAGCAAACAGGATTAAAACCACTTACTACTGCATACAGGTGCTTACTCCCACTTACCCCCACACTAATTTAGAAAGAAAAGAAAAATGCATCATGGGAATATGGTAGATTTAAACACTTTATGCATTTTTTACATTATTTGCTGGATGGTATTGATTTATCATTCATTACATATTATAACTTTGTTTAGCATCCCTGATTCATGTGTATGTATACTGTATGGGGCACTTGTGTTTATCTGTGGATTTTACCACATTATTACAATGATACCTCACACCTGCACTTAATGCAGTATTCCAGTTCACAAATATATGTTATTTAGTAGGTTATACAGCAAGAAAAATGTTCATGAATTGCTTTCACATGGAAAATGGAATTTATTGCAGTGAGGATCAAACCGGGAATAATTGCTCGCAAAGCGAATGCTCTAACCACTATACTATTGCAGTACTGCATTTATTGAATGCATCTTGCCATTTACCTTCCTGTGCCATTTAAACTAGAGTATGCATAACTAAGCAATGGGCAAACCCACGCAGCTACGGTTAAATTTAATCAGTTTGATAAAAAAAATATTTGTAGTGTTATTTTCTCTAAGAAGGGACAGGTTTCACTTATTGCTGTGGATTTCTACATGCATCTGCACATTTGGCAGAAATCCTGGCGTGTTTCTGTTGCTATGAGCATAGGGTTTTCCTGGAAAGTGGGGCTTTGACCTTTGCAATGGCTGTGGGTGTGTTTTGTCCTGCAACATGTCATGTTTGTACACTGACAGTCCCACTTTGGGCATTTGAAAAGGTGGCAACCGCCTTTATGAGCATTCTTGCTCATTGTAATTGCCGAACACCAATTCTTGAGTGCAGAGGCATGTATACTGGGAGAGCTCTGCTCTCAGAAACACCCCCTGCACTCATCCACGCTCCATATCTGTTTAGGAGCAGAGGCAGCGCGCCTTCATAACTATGCATGGCGCGCTGCCGAGCTGCTTCTGAAACAGTCATTTCCATGCAGGAATAAGCTATTCCTGCACGGAAGTTTACTGACTCCTGGGGAATAGGGATTTTGTTTAGCTCCAGCCTTCCTACAGTACTGTACAGTCATATCAGAAGTTAACATTAAATGTGCTGTCAGATCCTGCAATTTTAGTAAATACATAATAACTAACTGCAATGTGATATCCTTTATTTCCTACAGATGTGATGAAAATAATCCCACTATAATCCCAAAATCATTACCGTTTATTTCAATCTCATCTATCATTATTTTTCTGATGTTTACAAAATTGCATAAAGAGTAACATTCAAATATGAATTATTTAGCTTCACCCAGAAGACTGTGCAAATAATGGATCCCCTTCAAAACATCTAAAGTTCATAACATCTAAGCTCAAAACATTGAGACCATAACACTTTGTACTACTTTTCTGCACTGCAGGTTAGGAAATTAACTTTTCCCCACTGTAATGAGATCTTGGAGTTGGTATATTTAATTTACGGGGGGTGTGGGGGACGTAGCCCCCCTACAGAAATATAGTACAAAGTGTGTTCACTACTTTGGTGTTGTTTTAGGTGGAGGGGATGTTATTTAACATGTGATTTGTAGGTTTTGAAGTTGTAATGCAAAGTTTCAATGTTAAGAAATTCAATGGTATGAGTTTTAGACGTTATGGGTTTTAGATGTTATGGTCTCAATGTTCTGAACTTAGATGTTATGACCATTCAATGTTTTGAAGGGGATCCGCAAATAATATAACAAACAATAGGCTTCTGAAAAGCTTGTATATCCAACTTGCTCTATTAGTCTGTGGATCTGAATTCTCACTAACAGTGTTAAAAAAGGGGGATAAGTTATTGCATTGCTATACATTTAAACAATCTCTCTTGCCTTGTAGATTTCAAATTAACACTTAGACCTTTGAGCAAACTGCTTCATAGCACCTAATTGTGATCCCCATAACTACATCCCTGAAATTACAGCCCAGCCATTGATCAATCATACACTTTGAAATCCCTCCTAGTTGTATTTACAGGAAATGATGGCATGCAGCAAAACTTTCAGAAAACAAATGACCACACAAAGGCAATAGAGTACATCCAAAGTGCATAAACAAACTTTTTTTTGGTGTTGTTGTTTTGCTTTTTTTTTGTTTGTTTGTTTTTTTTAAGTAACCTGCCCCAGCCCCTGTAATTTATATATACATACTCCAAGATCAGTCAAATATGACGGCACAGAAACATTTGGTATTATATAATACATAATACCAACAGTTTCTCCTTCTCCATCCTTCTCTAATCTTCAAGTCAGCAAACCTCAAATAACTTTATGATTGCTTTATGAATCAGTTTGCAGTGATTATGATTGCTTCATGAATCAGTTCGCAGTGATTGTGAGTGGTGACCAGCAGAAGTATACAAGAAGACAAAGCATTTCATAAAGGGAACCTGATCTGTAAGGATTTACTAATCACATCTGTGTTATGATGTCCTGTCAATGCTCAACTTATTCCACTTAAAAGAACCACGTACAACATAAATAAATATGTGAAGATGTTATCTCATTTTAATAACAGTCACATCATCATCATCAGCCCCCTTTTTCCCATTTTTTCTACATGGGGTCAGGTTATCATGGTAACTGTCGCCAACTCTCTCGATTCAGTGCCACACTCCTGCCTTCTTCAACACTCATGCCTGCTTGTCGCAGATCTTCTTTCACACAATCCATCCACCTCTTTGCTGGATGTCCTCACTTCCTCTTACCTTCTTCTTGTCTGTCCCAACTCTTCCTCACCAGATTGTCTTTTACTTTTCTACACATGTGTCCAAACTACCGTAATCTGTTCTCTTTGATCTTTTCTGCAACTGGAGCTACTTTGGTTTCTGCTCTTATGTCCTCATTTCTTCATCTGTCCCACAGTGTGCATCCTACCACCCTTCTCAGGCACTTCATTTCCATCACCTCTAGCTTCTTCAACTGTTCTGCCTTTAATACCCAGGTATCTGTACCATACAGTAGTACTGGTCACACCACTGTCTTGTACACCTTACTTTTCAGCTTCTTTGTCATTCTTCTGTCATAGACTACACCTGACACTCTATGCCATTTGGCTGCAGCCCCTCTGATTCTAGCTTTGACCTCTTAATTCAGACTTCCATTCTCTTTAACCACCCCTCCCAGATACTTGAAGCTGTTTACCTGTTCCACTACCTTCCCTTCTATCTCTGTTCTCAGCTTCTTCTGATTTCCCCAATTTGCTGCCATTACCACCTTCTTATCTGTGCTTACTTTCATCCCATGTGCCATGATTTCATAGGTTCATAGGTTCATAGGTTCATACTAGGCTATCTGCCCGAGGGCATTTACAAGCCTAGCCCATCGTTTTGTGGCTTACGCCACCCCTTTAGTATGGGGAACTATACCCATTATTTTGCTGTGCCTCTGTCGAGCAGTGACACTGAGGTAATCCCTGGGGTATATCTGCGATCTCCCATCCATTGGTCAAGATTTCTCTTGAACAAGGCCAGCGAGGTGCTCTGCCTCACATGTACCGGGATTTTGTTCCACAGCATAGGGAGTCTTTGGGTGATGAATCTATCCCTCCAGCACGTCCTATTAATAGCCGTGTCAAGGTTTAAGTCTCCTGCCCTTGTGGCTCTGATGGATCTAGATTTTTTGAGGTGAAGCATATTCATCAAATCTGGGTTTGACATGGCCTTGTATGTTAGGCAAAGGTCACCTCTGAGCAAGCGGTAAGCGACTGAATAGAGCTGGAGTTCTTTCAGTCGGGCAGCATAGGACAAATTTTTGAGACCCTTTATCCTTTTGGTGAGGAACTTTTGTGGCCTCTCCAGCTGCTGCAAGTGTCGGGTCAGATACATTCCGAATGGGGCATTGTACTCAATCATTGGTCTGATGAGTGATGAGTAAAGGGAGACTATGACCTCCCTTGATCTAGATGAGAATCCCTTCATGATAAGGTGGGCAATGTAGAAGGTCTTCCTAACTACTTTAGCTACATGGGTGTCGAATGACAGACTACTATCAACCTGGGTCCCCAGGTCCCTGATAACTTCTTCTGTGCTCAGTGGATTGCCACCTATTTGGTAGCTAGGGGTAACCTTGTTTTTCCCGAAGGGTATGACTATGCATTTTTGGCATTTAACTTTAGGCCGTGGCTCTGGCACCAGTTATCCGTTTCTGTGAGACCCTTCTGAAGGATATCTGTGTCAGATGTGTTTTCTACTATGGCCCAGTTTGCAGTCATCTGCAAACTTTGTCAGCCATAACCCTCCTGTGTTTGCTTGTACTTCGGAAAAGTAGATGCCAAACAAGAGTGGGCCCAGGACTGAGCCCTGTGGGACACCACTTGTGACAGGCTTTGAGTCTGACATGGCGCCAGCAGCTCTGACCCTGTGGGTTCTGTCACTCAGCCAGTTTGCAACCCATCTTGTGATGTATGGGTTGACATTTAAGCTGATGAGTTTTTCAATGATACCCGAATGGGGTATTGTATCGAAGGCCTTAGCCAGATCGAGGTAGGCTGTATGGACTGCCTTTCCTCATCAATGGCTTTGGTGACTGTTTGAAAAAGTCAACCAAGTTTAAAAGGCATGATCTGCCTTTGACAAAGCCAAACTGGGTTGGATCCAAAGTCTGCAAATTCCCTATGTCTTTATTTATGAGGTCCATTATGATCCTCTCCATGGCTTTGCAGATAAGGCTTGTCAAGCTAATGGGCGGTAATTTCCAGGGTCGGTGGAGGCACCGCCTTTGTGAAGTGGTACCACAGTTGCAGTGCGCCACTCCTGGAGTGCGTATCCAGAGGTAAGACTTTGATTAAACAGCTGTCCTAGCTGTGGGTTTAATTCCTCATTGAGTTCATGGAGCACACAGCCGGGGACACCATCAGGTCCCATGGATGCTGTGTTTTTGCTTTGGAGAGAGCAGTTCTCACTTGGGCTGGAGATGTTTGGGGGCTGCAATCGTTTGGTATAGATATCTCTCCTTTTGGGGGAGGGGAGAAGTTTGCACTGAACCTGTCAGCCAGTATGTTGGCAATGTCTGTAGGATCAGTAATCTTCACATCATTTTGAACAAGCTCTGAGCATATCTGGGAGTTTCCTCCCAGGTTTCTAACATAGCTAAAGAAGGCCTTATGATTGTCTTTTGAGTCTTTAGCTATTTTTCTCTCGAAATTTGCTTTGGATGATTTTATGAGAGCTCTTAGTTTTTACTTATAGTGATCAAGGGTGTCTTACCTTTTAAGGATTTTGCTCTATCTTGTAGTAGCTTCCTCCTTTTGTTGTAGAGTTTGTTTATGGCTGGGGTCCACCAGACTGGACGCTTGCCTTTGGTACAAAGAGTCTTTGTTTTGCTTGGGATTGCCTTATCCATGCAGTCCTGCAGGTGCTGGTAGAAGGCATTTGTAAGTGATTCAGCGGCTTGAGTACTGTTTTCCGCGGCTCGGGGCCTTAAAGGAGACCACACTAGTCTTTAGAAGTGTGAAGTCGGCTTTTGAGAAGTTCTTTACTGTGGTCTTTTTATTTCAGGTGGGGTGGGATGAGGACCTCCAGCGAGATTAGTTTGTGGTCTGATCTCACCAGTGAGGGGTACACCTCCGGTGTTGAACATTGTGCTCCCATGTTCGTGATGATGAGATCAAGTATGTTATCTCCTCTTGTGGGGATGGTGACTAGTTGTTCCATGGCATTTGAGTTTATGAATTCCAGGAACTTTTGGGCTAGGGTGTTTGGGCTTGAGTAGTGTTCCCAGTCTATATTAGGGTAATTGAAGTCACCTAGTATGATGGTGTTTGGTGATACATTTATCCCTCTAGTGTTTTCAGGAAGGCCATGTGAAGTTCCTGAGTTTGTGAGGGTGGCCTGTAACATGCTACAATTTGCAGAGCAGTCTTGCCTATGGTTAATTGCACCTGGATGGTCTCCGATGCATCGTGCGTTGCCACCAGTCTTGAGGTGTGGGTGTCCTTGATGAATATGGATACACCCCCTCCTTTCTTGGTATTGTCCAGATTTTGGGGCCGGAACGCATGATATGAGGTAAAACCTGATAGCGCTGGGGTGCTCTCAGGAGCCTTGAACCAGGTTTCTGTCACAGCACAGACATCCATGTTCTCCATACTGAGAAGGGCCTCGAGTGCGTGCATTTTGAGATTTAGACTTCTGGCATTGAGCAGCATTACCCTTAGTCTTTCCTTTTGTGTTCTAGGGTGGTAGGTTTAGAATTTGAGCCTTGCCTAAAAAGGCACTATGGGGGTGGCAAGAGCCTTTGCCAATATCCGGAATCCCAGGGGTGACAGGTGCAAGCCGTCCCTTGCGAAGCAGCGTGGCTTGTCCAGCATGTCATCCCAGGCAGACAGACACTGGATCCCCTTTGAATGACACCAGTGTTTAAGCCAATTGTTAAAGCTGATCATCTTATCTCTGTATTGTGGCATCATTCTTGGTGAAGGTAGGATACTGCTCAAGGTCAGGGTCATACCTGTCTGGGCTACATAATCAGAGAGCTCCTCAATGTCTCTTTTCATGTAGTCCAAGGAGGTACGTCTCAGGTCGTTTACACCAGCGTGGACAATGACTGAATCATATTTGTACCTGCTGTTGAGAGACCTGAGTGCTTGCGTTATGTGGCGGATTCTAGCGCCCGACAGGCAGCTTACTGTGACCTTCTCCTTACTCAGTCTGGTGAGCGGGACGTCAGTGTGTCTGACTATGGAGTCACCAATGACTAGTGTGTCTGGCATTGTGTTTGGCCTTAAGGGCTGTGACTGTTTGACACTCTAGTATCCTGGCTGGCGGGTGCCAAAGAGTTCACAAGAACAAGCGGTGAGGTAACCTTGGCAAAAACAGTAGAAAGCCACGCGTAGTAAAATCCAATAGTTTAATAGAAACTGTACCACAATCCAAAGACAGAACAGTATCGTGAAACGCCAAAACATGTTCAGGTCCCTGCCTGAACTTCATCAGACTTACGGCAATGCTGCAAACAGTCTCACCTTAAATACTCTTCTTCCTAGGAATAAATTTAAAAACACAGTACATCATTTAAAAGGTAGTACATCATTTAAAAGTACGGCAAACACTCAGTGTCCAGCCTTGGATATGTATAGAACTGAACAGATACTACATACAAAGACAAAAAAGCAAAAGAATTGTATAGTGCATTAATAATGTAAAAGTATATATATAATGTTGAAATAAATTAAAAAATTATTGAAAATGAAATATCGTGTGTAGGTACATTAATGATGTTTCATGCTTGACAGTTTAAGTTGTTAATGGCCTTATAACAAAAAATATATACATAGTTCAGACTACCAATGCCTACCTAACCTGTAATTATACAAAACATCTATACATAAGAAAGTTATATATGATGATTACAAGAATTAATATATTACATATGTACATTTAAATTATTAATTATGAAGTTTCATAAAAATGTTGGATTAGAATTTAGACAAATCAATACCTAAATACAAGTGTGAATGTGGTAAGCTATTAAAGTAAATTACCCAACTACACCATATTCAAAAATTGTACAATTCCAATGGGGTGTTGAGGAAAATTACAATAAAGTGTTACAAGAAAGTACTACAAAAGGATGCTGCAGTAGTAGAGACCCTCAAAGTAGCTATGTTAACAGGGCATGTACCTATCTAAATAAACTGTTCAATTTAAGAATACAAATGATTGAACAGTATTCATTAAGGCCAGGTTCTCTATGTGCTGCTAAACGTAACTGCCAACATAACTCTTTCTTTTCTAATTGTAACCTAAGTAAATTTTCATTGGGCAAATTAGTATTGATAGGGCATACTTGATCGATGACCATAAAGTCAAAGCTGTGGTCCACATTAGTGCCACAATGTTTTGCAAGGGCATTTTCATCCTTTCTGTTATTAATCGCATAACCATGCTCATATACCCTATCCCTCAGACGTCTGTCAGTCTTCCTATGTAACATTGTTTGCACTGTGCTAGATAAACTACACGCCTACTGTTACAGTTGAAACGTTTCCAAATTCTGAAAGTATGTGAACCCATTGAAAATGAATCTGCTGTATTAATAAAAGCACACTGCCTACATGCCCCACATTTTGAAGTGCCTCCCTTAGTCCTTGTTACTAAGGGCTTCCTTTCGAGCAATTCCTTCATGTTGTTGCCCCTCTTAAAGGTAATGGTAGGTTCAACCCCAACTAATTTAGTGACATCTTTCTCTAAGGAAAGACAAAACCAGTATTTCCTAACTACTTTAGAAATCTCAATAGCCTCAGGGCAATAGACAAAGGTAAATGAGTTAACATAATTTTTCCGTCTCCCCAGTGATCCAACTACAGCAAGTTCAGGACTGTTGGTACTGGTCAAACTGCTACTCAACAGTTCCTCATTATTTTGTTCAGTTTGTAAATCTAACTTGTTCTGAATACCCAAGATTGCTGTGTAGACCCCACGCTCTCTTTTCAGCGTGACCTCCCCAAAGATGTTGTCCAGAAATGAACTCGGGTAACCTCTGTGTCTAAACATATGGTATAGGTTGTCACACTCTCTAGTAAAGTCTTTTAAATGATGTACTACCTTTTAAATGATGTACTGTGTTTTTAAATTTATTCCTAGGAAGAAGAGTATTTAAGGTGAGACTGTTTGCAGCATAAGTCTGATGAAGTTCAGGCAGGGACATGTTTATACTGTTCTGTCTTTGGATTGTGGTACAGTTTCTATTAAACTATTGGATTTTACTACTTCGGAGTAGCGTGACTTTCTACTGTTTTTGCCAAGGTTACCTCACCGCTTGTTCTTGTGAACTCTTTGGCACCCGCCAGCCAGGATACTATTGTGGCACTTCCTCCTATCTTTGTGGTTTGTGTTGCTGTTTAAAACCTTTCCTCAGTTCCTAGTTTGTCTCAGGAGTTGGTGTCCGAGGATGGCGACAAAAAGGGGAAGATCTTTCCCAGGGTAACCTTACCCAGCTTTTGGATCTCATCAACACCCGTTTGGATCGTCTATCTGAAAAGGTGGAGAGTGTTTCCTTACTTGGCCAGCAAGGACAGAACACCACTTTGAACTCAGTCCAGTCTTGAACCAGGGCAGTTCTAATTCTCAAATTAGAACGCAAACCCGTGGTACCAATAGGGGAAATATTTCAAGACCCGAAGGAAGGCATAGCACTAATTTTGACCCGCGGAACTGGTTATGCGATGAGCTTGATATGGAAAATCTGAATAATGTAGTCCAGGAACAGAATGGTACAGTAAGTGACATTTCCTTGACTGAAAAGTTAAAAATATTTGATAATAAACTTTACAGAATCAAGAAAAAGCAACTAGAAATCAATTACCTTAACAAGTGTTTAAAAGAAAAAATAGTGCCTAAGGGCTTGAGACTGTTTGTATATCCAAACGGTTTAGAACATGGTTCTGACTTCTATAATGAGTTGATTGGCCTGTTTAACAACTATGGGCTAGCTATTTTAAAGTGTATGGTCAAACACTACTCAATTGAATTTGACAGTATGACAAATGAAACTGCAGTACTTGAAAGGGAAATAAAGGGCGACTTGGACTTCCAGAGATATGAGTTTGAGTACAATCGTACTCTATCTAGTATTGCCCAACAACTGACTAAACTAAAGATGACAAAAATTAAAACTTAATAGGGACTTGAAAGCCTATGATGAGGGTCAGTGCAATGCCCACCAACCATACCTTTGTAAAACAAAACAACCAACGAACCAACCGGCAGGATTTCGGACCAGACCAGGTAACAACCGACAGAACAACAATAGGCCCGGTCCTAATACTGACGACTTTTCTACCAATGAAGAACATGCTATGGGGACAGGGGTGTTAATTGAACACGATCCAACATCAGACGTGTTTGAAGATGACGACTGGGTTATCCCAAACCAACAACAAAAAAACTACAGAAGGGAGCTGGAAACAGAAACGACCAGTGGCTCCAGTGAGACGTTACAACACCCGGAGCACCAACCAACAGTGGGACTGACCCTTGTTGAGACAGTGACTAATAAGGATGCTGACTTTAAAATTTATAATTATACAGAGTGTCATGTTGACAGCGAACTCATTGAACTGTTTGCAAAAGGACTTACGTTTGTGCCTTCACAGGCTTGTAACATTGTAGATTTATTACTGGATTTTAAAATGTTCATTAGGAAGCTCAACCTCAACATGATGTTTAATAACTCTGACTCTAGCTTCCTAGTTGACCCATTGCGTGTCCCTAGTAGTTTTAATCCACCCCTCAACAACTCACTTCATCTATTTGAACACCTTTGTGAGTTAGAATTCAGGGAAATAACTTCCCGAACAAAGAATACTCACCAATTTAACATTTCTAAAGATGAACAGGAATTGTTGACTACATTTAGGAAATTACCAGTAAGATTGATGAAACCGGACAAGGGGGGTGGACTTGCAATAGTTTACAACATTGATTACATGAACATCATGTTTACATTAATGGAAAGGGACACCTATGAAATGGTCAGCAGGAATCAGCTTAACCAAGCTCATCAGCACATTAAGTCACATTTAAATGACCTGTTCATTGACAGGTTAATAACAGGTGAACAAAGTCAATACTTAACCATGCTTGCCCCTAGGATCCCCAAAATTTTTGGGATTCCCAAACTTCATAAAAGTTTGGAGAACCCACCCAGTCAATAACTTATCCTGCGTTAGTTGACTCAATTCTCAAAAGATTTGTGGAGGGAGAGGACCAAATTCTCAAAGATTCTTGGTCATTTCTGGAAAGTTTACGGGACGTGACTTTTGACTGTTCTTTGAACTTTTTAACGGTCGATGTATGTGACCTTTATTCCAGTATCCCCCAGGATTTGGGAATTGAATGGGTAGTTGAGTTCATAGGGTCAAGAGGGGCTTCCAGTGACCAATGCAACTTGGTCGAACAATTGTTAGACATCATTTTAAAAAACAACTTTGTCTCATTTGGAGACAAGTTGTTTTATGGGGTCACCAGTGGGTGCCAGCTTCGCCAACTTGGTGATGGCCCACTGGGAGACCTCATATCTTTGCAGCAGTAGTTGGTCATCTAGTATTTGCTTGTACAAAAGATACTTGGATGACATCTTTATTCTGCTGAAAGGAGACGAGGTAGATGCAAGGGATTTGGTTGACTTTTTCAACTCCACTACTGGCTTTCTGAAATTTACCATGAATTTTAAAACCAATGACATCTGTTTTCTGGATACTATTATAAGTAAAAGGCAGAACCAGTATACGTCCCAGATATACAGGAAGAGCACCTTTTCAAACACCTACTTACACTTCTTAAGCTCTCATCCTCACTACCAAAAGAAGAAAGGCCAATTGGTAAGATTAGCAAGAATGACCACCCTTGCAGAAGACTTTACTAGAGAGTGTGACAACCTATACCATATGTTTAGACACAGAGGTTACCCGAGTTCATTTCTGGACAACATCTTTGGGAGGTCACGCTGAAAACAGCAATCTTGGGTATTCAGAACAAGTTAGATTTACAAACTGAACAAAATAATGAGGAACTGTTGAGTAGCAGTTTGACCAGTACCAACAGTCCTGAACTTGCTGTAGTTGGATCACTGGGGAGACGGAAAAATTATGTTAACTCATTTACCTTTGTCTATTGCCCTGAGGCTATTGAGATTTCTAAAGTAGTTAGGAAATACTGGTTTTGTCTTTCCTTAGAGAAAGATGTCACTAAATTAGTTGGGGTTGAACCTACCATTACCTTTAAGAGGGGCAACAACATGAAGGAATTGCTCGAAAGGAAGCCCTTAGTAACAAGGACTAAGGGAGGCACTTCAAAATGTGGGGCATGTAGACAGTGTGCTTTTATTAATACAGCAGATTCATTTTCAATGGGTTCACATACTTTCAGAATTTGGAAACGTTTCAACTGTAACAGTAGTGTAGTTTATCTAGCACAGTGCAAACAATGCCCCGTTTACATAGGGAAGACTGACAGACGTCTGAGGGATAGGGTATATGAGCATGGTTATGCGATTAATAACAGAAAGGATGAAAATGCCCTTGCAAAACATTGTGGCACTAATGTGGACCACAGCTTTGACTTTATGGTCATCGATCAAGTATGCCCTATCAATACTAATTTGCCCAATGAAAATTTACTTAGGTTACAATTAGAAAAGAAAGAGTTATGTTGGCAGTTACGTTTAGCAGCACATAGAGAACCTGGCCTTAATGAATACTGTTCAATCATTTGTATTCTTAAATTGAACAGTTTATTTAGATAGGTACATGCCCTGTTAACATAGCTACTTTGAGGGTCTCTACTACTGCAGCATCCTTTTGTAGTACTTTCTTGTAACACTTTATTGTAATTTTCCTCAACACCCCATTGGAATTGTACAATTTTTGAATATGGTGTAGTTGGGTAATTTACTTTAATAGCTTACCACATTCACACTTGTATTTAGGTATTGATTTGTCTAAATTCTAATCCAACATTTTTATGAAACTTCATAATTAATAATTTAAATGTACATATGTAATATATTAATTCTTGTAATCATCATATATAACTTTCTTATGTATAGATGTTTTGTATAATTACAGGTTAGGTAGGCATTGGTAGTCTGAACTATGTATATATTTTTTGTTATAAGGCCATTAACAACTTAAACTGTCAAGCATGAAACATCATTAATGTACCTACACACGATATTTCATTTTCAATAATTTTTTAATTTATTTCAACATTATATATATACTTTTTACATTATTAATGCACTATACAATTCTTTTGCTTTTTTGTCTTTGTATGTAGTATCTGTTCAGTTCTATACATATCCAAGGCTGGACACTGAGTGTTTGCCGTACTTTTAAATGATGTACTACCTTTTAAATGATGTACTGTGTTTTTAAATTTATTCCTAGGAAGAAGAGTATTTAAGGTGAGACTGTTTGCAGCATTGCCGTAAGTCTGATGAAGTTCAGGCAGGGACCGATACTGTTCTGTCTTTGGATTGTGGTACAGTTTCTATTAAACTATTGGATTTTACTACACTTTTTGCCAAGGTTACCTCACCGCTTGTTCTTGTGAACTCTTTGGCACCCGCCAGCCAGGATACTATTGTGGCACTTCCTCCTATCTTTGTGGTTTGTGTTGCTGTTTAAAACCTTTCCTCAGTTACTGTTTGACACTCTGACTGTGAGGTCTATGTGTTGCAGGTGTTGTGTTCTGAGGTGGTGGTTGTTTGGGTGTCTGCTTTGGTGGCCTCTGCTGTTTTGATAGATTTTTGATCAGAGCCTCCGAGTATGTCTTTGTGTGTTTATGTGTATGATTTGAGGTTGTAATGGTAATATGTGAGACTGGGTCTATAGTGTGTGTGGTAACCTTCTCCTCCTGACTGGTCTTGCCAGTCCTATGTTGAGAGAGCTCAGCCTCCAGTTTGGCCGTATAGTTGCATCTCTCGCATGTATTTGTGTTTTGTGGGAGGAGGAGAGGGTTGTCTGTGTACATGAGGCAATTGTAACATTGCCTCAATATTCCCAGGTTCACCAGCTGAGCAGGAGAGGACACTAGCAACTGATCCCTCGACATGCTAGAAGGAATAGACAAAAACTTTAAAAAGATTCCGGGGGACGTGCGTGACCGAGAAATGGGGGTTGCCTTTTGGGGTAGGATCTAGGACAAGAGTGCCGTATCAAGGTAATAAGTACTGTAGGAGCAAGTGCTACATTTAACAGATAGAGAATAGTCTACTTGGAGTCAAGTAGAGATGATCTTTTTAATTATAGGATACGCTGATTAGATCAGTAGTATAGTTCGAGGAAGGTAGTTTTAAGGGAAAATTTGAAGAGTGGACTTTAGGTAGCCCGAATAGTTTAAACCTGCTTAACCGGCGCTGCCCTAGTGTGCAACAGTAGCAACTCCGCGCTAAATCGGGCTAAATCGGGCTAAATCGCGCTAAGTAATGTGATTTTGCACATTACTTAAGATAAAGCATTTCTGAAAGTGACATTACTGCATGCTTCATACATTATATAATGTTTAATATCAGTTTCCCAGAGTTTCCTACACTTCAGACAATAACTATTCCCAGAATTCAGTTAGCACTGAAGAAGCACTTAATTTGCCTTCTTAAAGGGAGGTGACTAAGTAGCATACAAATAAGAAAAGACATTTATTGAACATACCTATACTTTGAGTGACAGATAATATTAAAGTAATAACCATAGATGAGGCCCCAGGCATCCTCTAACAGGTTGTTTTCTTACCTGAATTGGTTTAGCTGATATCTGGGCAGCTTACAAACATTGCTTTTCTGCCCATGTGAATTTTAAGTCTCAAAATAAAGGCTAGCAATGTGGAAAAAGCACAATTTGTTTAGTGTAACCCAGACCGAACTGTTTGTTTTGTGGAACTAGTCCTATAACCCAGTGGACTAATTTGAAGTAAAAATAAAACCTGGCACTCCAGCTAACCCTGGAATATTTAGGAACTACTCTAAGGATAACCTCCTACTATTAACCTGGCAAAATTTCAAACCCCATTAAACCCTGCCAACACTGCTGCCTACACAGAACTGTTCATAGAAATACTGTACAAGCATGTTAATAGCTGCACAGAGGCAGCCATACCCACCAGGAAGAAGTACAGAACTAATTAAAAAAACAAGTCACCCTGGTGGAAGCACAACATCATTAGGCTGCATAATGGAAGGAAGAAAATCATGGCAAGAATTAGGATGTGCAGCAGCCATTAGGATAAAAGCATCTCATCAAACTAGAAAAACAAGTCAGAGGAGAAATAAAGTCTACCAAAGCCAAATTTGAGGTAAATTTGACCTCCCAGGCCAAGAAAAAACACAAGGTATTCTTTAGCTATGTCCCAACCTCAAAGGCAATGCACAATTGTGTGCAGAGCTCATTGTTAATGGAGCTACCTATACTGAGCCAGAAAATATAGCAAAATTACTGGCCGACAAATTCAGCTTCAACTTTACCTCCTTTCCCCATCAACCTTCCCTCAGGAAATACCATCAAATATAACTCCCCCTGCTATCACTATGGAACTGATCAGTAATGCTGTCTCTAAGGGCAAGAACACTGCATCAGTGGGCCCAGACAATATACCAGGATGCCTTCTAAATAGCACGAAACATGATCTATCAGGCCCTCTGAAAATGCTACTTATCTGTACCTCCAAACAGGCTTCATGCCTCATGAATGGAGAACAGGAACAAACATCCCTCTGCACAAAGGTGAGCCATGTACAGACCCTGGAAACTACAGACTCATAAGTCTCACTAGTCTCATATCTAAAGCCATGGAAAGAATCATCATGGCAATCATCAGTCATGATATAGGAAACCTCCAGACAATGGACCCAACCCAATTTGGTTTTATCAAGGACAGGTCATGCATGCTCAACTTGGTGGACTTCTTTGAGAAGGTCAACAAAGCAATGTATGAGGGAAAAGTGGTTCACATTGCCTACCTTGATCTTGCCAAGGCATTTGACATAATACCCCACTCGAGCATTGTTGACAAACATAAGAGTTTATGTACAAACCTTATGTAACCCATTGGATAGCCAGTTGGCTCACAGACAGGATGAAGAAAGTTAGAATTGCTGAGTCTACCTCTGCAAAGAGGCCAGTCATAAGCAAAATCCCACACAGATTGGTCATGGGGCCACTTCTTTTTGGCATTTACTTCTCTGAAGTCAAAGCCAATGTCAATGGCCTTTGGCTGACTAAATTTGCAGATGATTGCAAATTAGGAGCTGTCATTGAATCTCCCATTCACACAAATGTTCTCCAGGAAGGACTGACAGAGACAAATAACTGGTGTTAGAGCTATGGACTGAAACTAAATTCCAAGAAATGCATACTAGTATCCTTCAAGAAGTCATCCACCCCTGGAGATCATAATCACAACACACCCCTAAGAGCTGGCCCAATACTCAAGGACTTGGAGACACACATAGACTGCAATCTAGCCTTTCACCATCACACGTCTACAGTAGTGAGGAAATCATTCCATGTTGTGCGAGTTATAAACAAAGGTATGGCATCTAGGTTCAAGGAAGTCATTGTGCCTCTGAGAATACAAGGCATAAGTCACATGTCCTTTGCAGACCACCTCAAGGCCCTATCCCTGTATCCTGTCTCCTACAGGCTGTTGGCATAAAAGGCATTGTCAGACCCCACTCTGATGGACCTCCTGCATATATTACTAAACAAACAGCATCAGAATTACCCATTCTAAAGACTTAAACCTTGCCTGTGATATACATAGGACCTGCTGGAGAGACGGGTATGTATCCCAGAGACTACCTCTTCACTAGAACAGGCTCCCTAGCCATATGAAGCAGAGTTCCTCCCTAACCCAATTCAAGTGTAGCTTTGACAATTGGATGGGGAACAGGAAATTCATCCCTGAATTGGCATCTAGCTCTAATGGACACAGGCACCCTGTAAAAGGTTCATCTCCCAGACCCCTGATTGTAAATGTTTCCTCTTCCAAGCCTCTGATTAGACTTATCAAGGGTACCAGAAATTGTCAGAAATTTGGGATTCATGGCTAGGCTTAAGAAGACCCTTGTGGCCATTAACCTAGTAAACACCTATGACCCTATGATCCCATAAACCAATGTCATACCTGTCCACAAAGCAAAATGCAGATTCACTAACTATTCTCATTCACCATACAGGCCTGCATAGTCAAGACCTAATGTCACTTATGCCTTATATGCAGTCATCAGCTAAAGGTGGTATGTCACAAAAAGGAAGTTATAGAAAAACTCACCTAGTGGTTCTGAAAGTTCACTTGAACCATTTACAAGCCTTGTAGAAGTACACTGAATTTCCCAAGACAGTAAAAGAAAGTGAATTCAAATCCAAGCTTCAAGATATAGCTGTGTTAAAGGCCAGGAAGTAACTGACTATCTGGGGTAGATAGCCAGCACAGCTGCACCATCCACCCCCACCATCTTACCATACATTGCAGAAAACTAGCAATTACATTATTTTGATTTTGCTTCACGTAACAACCTAGCTTAAAAACTCCATCATCTATTCATACACAAAAGAAAGCTACTGTATCATCCTTATAAAATTAGGACATCAGATTATAATTAAAACACTTAGACTAGATTTAGATAGTATATGTACTGACTAAAAATGTTAATACTTGCTTTTACTCCACATTAAACATTTTGCTGTGCACCAGAAAAGAAAATGTTATTTATTTTAAGAAGGTTATTTATTTACTTATTTATTTATTCATTTATTCATTTTGCCATTGGACGCTGATAAAGAGGTATGATAAAATAGATATATATTTTATCACCATCATACCCACATCATCCCATATTTATCACTATTGTACCTGCATTATCAAACATTTAACATCACTCTTTCTGCATCATCAATCACCATAATTCCACCCATTCATACTAAAAGGAACAAAAATGAAACTGCAATATAAACATGCAAACCCTAAGATAACACAACCTACTTAAATCTTGTACAACCTATAAATACAAACTTCTTATATAAATCTTAAATAAATGTTCTGTCTGTTTGCAGCAGAGGTTTAAGACTATACACTGTTAGCCCTAAACCCTACGCCAGTCCTGGATTTGATTCGGACACCCTATATTTGCCAGTTGTATGGCACTGAGCTAGTCATTTATCCAAGTACTCTTCCTGGGTTGCATCTAAAAAGTTACAGTGTTTCCAGTGGGATTACCCATTTAATTTTTTAAAAATCATGCCTTTATTAATCATGGTGTTACTCTGCATGTACTGCAAACTTCTAATAAACCTGGCAAGTTATTCTAATGATGGTGTCTGCTATGTTTCTTGTTGTGACCATGTAATAAAGAAATTATACCATCTACAAATGAAATATGCAGTTATTTGAATGCTAAAAGTAAAATTAAAGATTAAAAAATAAACTAAAACATGCAATTTAACTAACCAGTTAGAAAACAACATTACCAGAAAGTCAGACCCGGAACAAATAAACTGTGCTATTACTAGCAAATCAGACCAGAACTAACAAATTGCACTAAATATCTTTAAAATAAAAACATAACTAAATTACAGAGTAAACTTATATTAATCTTATCCATACTACAGAAACAATACAAATAAAATACCAAAAAGATGAAAAAAGATAGAAAGTTATCCCAGAAGAACATTAGAACATCATCTATGAGACAGCCCAGGCATAAAAAGCTATACAGTAGCTTACTTAAAATGCTGTTCGATAAATATGTATTCAATTACTTTATCTCTCTAAATGTAGTAAAATACCCATTTTGCACCTCAGGCCCCTCTGTGGCTCCATGCCAGAACCACTCCTACCCTAACACCTTCTATTCGGCCAGTCTTGTGATGGTACTTTTCTAAGTGCCTCAATTACAGATGTCCTGACTGGAGCTATGAAATGAAGCTGTAATATTGTGCAATGGACTTTATAGCAACAGAGAAGTAACATTCAGTATTTGCAGATAATGTTGGAAAGCAACATTTAATCTTGTAGCACTTTCTAAGAGTTACTACTATTCTGCTTTGAATTTTATCACATGGGATATTCAGTGTTAACAAGTGTGATGCTAAAATAACCAGACTATATTTCTCTGACTGAAGATGTGATGTGGGGAAAGGGTTCTTGACTGTAGCCATGATGTCGGGAAGGGGTTCCTAACTGTAGCCATGATGTGGGGAAGAGGTTCCTGACTAGAGCCATGATGTGAGGAAGGAGTGCCTGACTGTAGCCATGATGTGGGGAAAGGGTTTCTGACTGTAGCTGTGATGTGGAGAAGGGGTTCCTGACTGTAGCCATTATGTGGGGAAGGGGTTCCTGATTGTAACCATAATGTGAGGAATGGGTTCCTGACTGGAGATGTGATATTCTGCATTGCAATTCACACCAGTGAATAATTAACCTACAGTATTAAACACACACACACACACACACACACACACACACACACACACACACACACACACACACACACACATACACACACTTGTGGCATAAAACAAGATACAACATTTTAAAATGACTGCAGAGACAAGCATTCAGCCATATACTATTGAATAAAAATAGAAAAGGACACATATTATTAGGGAACACAGCACACACACACACAAGCCCTATTCTGAGATGCCTGCTTTAGGGAGTCTCAACTACACCTGTGACATTGCACTTACAACAACATAGTAGCAGCATATTGGGAAGCCCAGTGGTGAGCGGTTAATGTTGTTGCATCACAGCAAGAGGTTCTCCGGTTCAATTCTTGGCTGGGGTGCCTTCTGTGTGGAGTCTGCATGTTCTCCCTGCATTCGCATGGGTTTCCTCTAGGTACTCCAGTTTCCTCCCACATTCCAAAGATGTGCATCTGGAGCATTAATCCCCAGACCTCTGCTGAAAATAGGTTCTGTCCTAGTCGGACTTTCCCAGTCAACAAATGTTAAATAATAAATAAATAAATGGAGCACATATGTTAGCAGTTTGGCACTACTGGATAAGAGATGAAATGAAAAGCAAGTATACAGATGAATTAAAAACAAAACAGATGCCATCATTATTTTATTTTATTTATTTATTTTATTTTATTTTACATTTGTTAACCGGGAAAGTCTGATTGGACACAAGTCCATTTTCAGCAGAGGCCCCGGGAGAAAAGCTCCAGATTGTTACACATATACAGCAGTAAGTTTTAACAAGCAAAAATAGTGAATATCAGGCTACACTTAGTACCTATATACAGCAGTGAGTAGGTATTAACAAGCAAACTTATTGCATATTTAGTAAAAACATAGTAAACAGCAGAAGAAAATGCAACTTTTTGGAATAGGTTACATAGAACAATAGCATGCAATACATTGAAATAGTAATATTTATTCCTAAATGTATTTCTCATGGCACTATATAAGAGCACACATCTCGCAGAGGAAACACTCATATTAGCACTTGCATTTGAGTACATACTGATGAAGTAATTGCGGTGTTATAGAAATCAAACCTAGCAAAGGTATTACTTATATCAAAACTTTTGTTAGGATATATACTGTAAATACACTTTTTGTGGTAATGTAAATATCAAGCCTAACAGAGAATCAGTCATATCAGTACTGTGAAAGGATACCTAGATGGATGCAGAAAAGGGTGAGGGTGTAAGAATATGGATGGAGAGTAGTTTAAGTAAGTGGTTAACCTGGGGAGACACAGGAGCATAACCAGTTATTCATAAAGGGAGTTTTCATGAGATTTTTGAATTGTTTAGTGGAGATAGTGGAGGTCAGGTGGGTTGGTAGGGAGTTCCAGGCTTTAGCAATAGAATAAGTGAAGAGAGATTTCCCAGCATCATTGTTGCGTTTTATGACCTCTAAGCAGTTTTGGGTACTAGATCTTAGGGATCTAGCTGTGGAATAAGGTAGTATTATATTCTGGAGACCAGGGGTTTTGTCAGGGAGGTAGTAGTTTGTGAGCCAATGATAACTGATTGAGTTGAAGTAGTTGTAGCAGCTCCAGCCAGTTTAGTTGTTTCAGAGAAACACAGTGATGGGTTCTATATGAGGTCTCAGAAGCAAACCTAGCATTCTTGATGTAACAGGATTCTAGTTTGTTAAGGTCAGTTTTGCAAAGGTTTGTTAGTATTGGGGATGCATAGAGGAGGGTAGACAACAGATGTGTCCTAGGTATAGTAGCTTTGGTGTGTTTAGTGAGAAATTGTTTGTTCTGATAGAGAAGTCCTAGTTTTTTAAGGATCTTCTTGATAGTATAGGCAATATAAATGTTGAATTTTAGGTTATCTATCTCGACACCTAGCAGCTTAGTGTGGGTGGTTGAGGTGATCAAGGTTTTGTTATTGGACCTGATGCTTAAGTGGTCACTTGGGAGAGGGAATCTGCATGGGCTGAAGAGAAGTAATTTTGTTTTCTTTGGGTTAAGAATAAGCTTGGAGTTTGTGAACCAAGTTTCAGCTAGTGAAAAACAGTTTTGGGTTAGGGATTGTAGGTCATCTAATGTGTGGGCTGCACATATGAGGGTGGTGTCATCAGCATATTGTACTATTAAGGCACTGGGTATGGTGGAAGAGAGTTGATTGGTAAACAGAGAGAAGAGTAATAGACCAAGGATGGATCCTTGCGGGACACCCATGGATACTGGTAAGAGAAAGGACAGTTGATTCTGCCATTTTACTGCTTGCTGCCATTGTGATAGGTAGCTTTTAAACCACGATATCAATGAGGTGCTGAGGTTTAGGATGGCAAGTGTGCTAAGAAGTCTGTTGTGGCTGACCATATCAGAAGCTTTAGCTAGATCTAAAAATATGGTAGAAACGAGTTGACCTTTTTTTCCGTGGTGGTTTACTGTGTTGGAAAAGGATATTAGTGCTGTAATTGTGCTGTGGGAGGGTCTAACGCCATGCTGATATTTAGATAGGAGATTGTTTGGTTTACCTTTAAAACCTCGAATCACACTTGTGCGAGTGGTCATATCCTCGCATCGTAAAAACTAAACTGGAAAAAGCGACAGTTTCTAATGTTCGAAAAGCAGCAAATCGAACAGCCGATTCGCTGTTTTTTGAACATGAATGTCGACAACAAAAGTATATGCCGTGTAATTCAGGGGGGCAAGCCCCCCTGCACCCCCCATGTGGGGGGCTGTGCCCCCACACCCCCTTCTTTATTATTCTAACTCCGAGCTCGCACTACAGTGGGGGAATGGAACCATTTCCAACTCCCCACTATAGTGCGCTCTGCCACTAAATGTCGAATGTGCAATGAGCGACTCTCACTGTCCATTCGCTCATTGCACATTCGAACCGTCTTCCGTTCGAAGTTTTCAGAACTTGAAAACTGTCTTTCGAACATTTGATGGTCGCCCATGTGCAATACGCACATGTAAAGGTAAACCGATTGTTTTTTAGAAGGTAGTGCATTAGTTGAGTGTGAACAACTCTTTCTAATATTTTAGATAAGGGAGAGAGAATAGCAATTGGTCAGTAATTACTGAGTTCTAAGGAGTTACCTCTTTTGTGTAAGGGTTTATATGGGAGGTTTTCCATACAGTAGGTACTTTGCACTCAGTTATAGATCTATTAATGAGAATTGTAACTGGATTGGCTACGGCCTCACCAGACAGTTGAAGGAATTCAGCTAGTAAATTATCTGCAGCAAGCGTGGTTGGTTTAAGTTTGCGTATGAGTTTTAAGATGGAATTGGTTGACACTGGGTGCAAACTGAAGTGGGAGGTAATATCTTGTTTATTTGTGCTAGTTTGTAGGGATTCTAGTGTAGAGTTGCTATTATTATTTTGGGTTTCTGCAAGCACCTGAACTGTTTCAGTGAAGTATTTATTAAACTGGGTGGGAATGCTATCCTGGTTATTAACTATTGCTGGCGTAAGGGTGGCAGATTTACCTGGGTGAACTATGGAGTGTATTGCAGCCCAGAATTTTTGTGGGTTGTGGGCATGTTTTCCTGGAGGTTCAGGTAGTAGTTAATTTTGTCAAGTTTAATGAGTTTCTTGGCTTTATTACGGAGTTCTAAGTAGTTTTGTTCAGCTGGTTGGATTTTGTTTTTGAGGAACTGTATCCATGCTCTATCCCTTTCTTTGAGAATTGTTTTTGTTGCATTAGTTAGCCAAGGGGCATATTTTGCTTTTATTCTTTTAGTTCTGGTGGGAGCTTGGTGGTTTAGTATTTATACGAATGTTGAGTTAAAGTAGTGTACTGCCTCATCAAGGGGTAATTGAATCAGTGGTTTCCAACTGCAACATTTTAAATCAGATATAAAGTTATTTGGTTTAAAGTTCTTTTTGCTTCTGACTGATCTAATGGGTGTCTGACTAAATTGATGAGGTCTAGCTCTTACTGGGAAGGTAGGTAGATGGTCACTAAGACTACTGGGCAGGCAGCCAGTTTGGGATGCGAGGGAAGGATCCGATATAAGAATCCAGTCCAGTATGGACTGGCATTTGGTTATTTTATCAATTCTAGTAGGGATGAGATAAGTTGGGTAAACCAATGGAGGTTAATGTGGGTGGATGGATTGGGACCAGAGCAGTTGAGCCAGTCTATATTAAAGTTTCCTAGCAAAATATTTTCTTGGGGAAGGGAAATAGAGATCATTACCAACAAACTGTTACTGTTCTGGGATGCCTGTTGATGCTGCTGTCAGCCATGCTCCTTAACAAGTAATGGTAACACTGGGTGGTGCAGTGATGCAGCGGTTAGCATTGTTGCCCAACAACATGAGGTTCTCCAGTTCAATTCTTGGTTGGGGTGCTTTCTGTATGGAGTGCCTGTGTTTGTGTGGGTTTCTTACTGGTGCTCCAGATTCCAAAGCCGTGTTCTCGGACCTTTCTCCATAGGCCTCTGCTGAAAATGGGCTCTGTCCCAGTTGGACATTCCTGGTAAACAAATGTTCAATAAATAAAACATCATTTCAAATTAACAACCTAAGAGAGCCTCTTCTTGCAAAAGAACATATTAGGTATTTGTGCAGACAGAAAGCAGCCATTCATGTTGCAAGGCAATGTGACAGTGAATGAGAATGGCTTTTGAAAAGGACAGAAATGGGGTGAGAAAAGCTTACAACTTAAATACACAAATAATCTACTGATGTGGCAACAGAGACATGTCCTGTCCATCCCTTCCTTCCTACGGCTCTGCATGTGGATCCGTTTTTGTGATGCATGAATCATCTAGTAATATAGAAGTAGAACACTCTGTTCATGATTTGCGGATTTGACTCACTTGAAAAAATAATGTTTTTTTTTTTTTTATTTGGAGCTAGAATGTACAATTCTTATTACTAATAACAGATCCTATTATAAATACTGCTATTTTGACTGTACATTTACCACTTAGTTGGTAGACTTATTAACACCCTTTTAGAAATATATCCCCAATTTAAATATGAGTCATTTAAGGTTTAAATACTTCTACTGAATTAATCAGTAATTCAGATTATATGTTATACAGGCTTGTGTAACTAAATACTTCAGCCAAACCTACAGGAGAGCCAGATTTCTCTTATAAACCATCTGTACAGCCTAGGAGCAATAGCAATTGTGAGTGTGCTGTGTTTATTTATTATTATTTATCTGCATATGACGGCCAGGAAAGTCATACTGAGCATAGCTCATTTTATTGGAGGTCCAGGTATACAAGCTTCAGGTAAGTGATGGCAGCAGTCATGGTAAGTGCAACACAATACACTGAAATATGAAATATTGATATACAGTGTAGTCTGAAACAACTGATAATGTAAAATTTCTATTTTAGTTGAAACAAATATAAGCAGATAATTACAGATTATTAGATATATGTAATAATTACTCATGACAATACCATACTGCTTGATGAGTCTTTACTGAATGAGGTTTCAGTTTATCAATTTTAACTGGCTGTTGCCCTGCTTGGCAATAGACGCTAGCTACAGAAAAACATTTTCAGTTTCCATTTGTCTGCTGCCAGTAATTCACAGTGTGTTGTTGTTTCTCATTTCTCCATTGTTTTGTGACTGTAGAGTTTGTGTATTTAAATAAAAAGGTGGGGGGTACAGCATGCAAAACACTTTTCAAAAAGTCTTTACTGAGTTAAGGTTGCAGCCATTTTTTTATCAAAATGAAGCTTCAGAGAATTGAAATTTGGGTGGATATAGTAGATCTGAAATGGTAAAGTTCAAAGACTCTAAATTCAAACTGTCATTGTGCAGAGATTCCATACTGGAAAGCTTAGGCACTGTTACAGACAAGTTTTAGCCATGCGTGTGAGCAGTCAGAGAGATTGCGGTGATTATTTTGAGGATGTGAAGGAGCTGCTGCTGTTTCTAGAAAGCTAGCATTATTGGCTGGGGTCAGACGTTGTTTAAAAGCATTTTTTTTACATTGGTTTGTTTAACTTCTTAGTTCAAAAATACTGTACTGAACTTTGCTTCATGCAACAATCAAACATGCAATTGACAGATGACTGCAGTTCAACTGCAGTTCTACTCCTTGCTGGCCTAGTCAGAGCCACACCCACTTACAGGGTTTGCAAAAAGCATTGTCTCTTTATTTAGGATCAAGGTCATTTACTGTAAGCTGTCTTTACCTTAGTAGAGCACCTACAACAGTTTTTACTAAACTACAAATGTTGTTTTATTTACTGATACATACTATTCTGTGCACATAAGAATTCATCAAAGAAATGAAGTGCCCAATAGGAAACCAAATACCATACAAATAAGCCTTATGTCTTCAATGTTTTATACTCTTGGACCAAAATGAAAGGTCATTCAGCGTATCTTCCCTCAGTTGCAGCTTTATTGCACTGGGGATACTAAGATACTATAGCAACTGCCTGATGCTCACAGACAATACATTACTACATACGCCATCACAAATTACGTGCAAGAGATACAAATAATTAACTAAAAACGAGGCATCACATTCACAGAAAGAAAACATATCTGAGCACCATACACCTCTACAACACATCACACCACATATATGCTTTGGCTGTAAAAAAAGGCATTGCTTAAGCCTCCAAGGTCTAACAATATTAGGTCTCAGTGTAAATTAAAAGCCACAGCTCATACTGCCAGATCCACAACTGAAAGTCACTAGGAAAAAAACTCACTCTAAACCAAATATGCTTAGCACACTACTAATTAAATTATATATATGTATTGGTGACTGGTGACTCTGTATTAAGACACACAGATTCTACTCTCCAAAGTTGTGGGTGATGGTGAGTTGTGTTTTAGGTGCCAAGATCTCCAATATCTCTAGGGCACTCATGACTCTCATGATGAACATGTATGACGATGACATGGTGGTGGTTCATGTTGGTGCAAATGACCTGATGCAGAAAATCCTCAGGGATATTCAGAGAGACATTTCCAAGTTCTCCATGCATGTCATAAGCACAGGAAAGCTTGTATACTGAGTGTAATCCTTCCTTCACCAAGACTGATGTCAAGGTATGAGGAAAGGCTAATTAATTTTAACAAGTGGATGAATAATTGGTGCCATTCAAGGGGTATCCAGCATGTGTCAGCATGGGATGAATTGCTAAACAGCCACACTTGTTTTACAATTAATGGCTTCACCTCTTATTCTAGGGCATCTGCATACTGCCTAAAGATTTTGCCACCCCCATAGTGCCATTTTTTTGCAGAGTTTAGTTAATGGATCTACCAACCTTCAAAATATAACAAATAAAGCATTGGACAATATCAGTGTGGCACTGTGCAATGCTAGGAGTCTTGGTTTTGTCACTGAAAACTGCTTTAAAAGTGGAGAAAGCACCCCTCCTCTATACAGGGTTTTCACCTACCACATCTTTAAACCCACTGGGAACTGGGGTGGAGTATCCATTGTTGCCAAAAGCCACACTATCTCATGGCAGATTCCTAGAGGCCTACAAACTGAATGTATTGAGATTCAACTCAATCTAAATAAAACTAACTAGCAGATGATAACAGGTTACAAGCCCTTTGTCACCTTCCCCAATAAGTGCAAAAAATGCTAATTTCTTAAATACATTGGATGAACTTCAAATACACAAAAACATCCATTATCTTGGGAGACTTTAACTATTCATAAATAAACTGGGAGACCTAAACCTCAAATGTCATCTATGCCCCAAAATCCCTCAATTTAATGAATAAGAATTCCCTAAATCAAATAGACAAAAAGCCCACCATGATACAAAATGTTCTTGACCTGCTCCTCACATATATAGCATCTATATTCACTATCCCACTGGTATTCTCATTCCCAGTCAAGTCTGACCACAAATTGGTAACCTTCTCATTCAAAATCCATAAATCAGCAGATGCAAATATCACAACATTCAAAGACTTCCAATGTACAATCTTCAGCCAAGACCTGGGCCACACAGCCAACAGAATTACATTACAGACTAGACATATCCATTAGAAAATATTGTATACAGGCAATGAATACCATGTTAAAATAAAACTGCATATATGTGCAAACATTACAAAGGTGACACAAACACATAACATTAGATTGAGTTATGTTATTCTATGAAATGTATTTCATGCCTCCCATTTTTATGCTGTCCCAATAATTGTGCTAAATTCCTGCCTATATTTGCTAAACAAAAACTACTCAGAAATGTGGCCTCTAATAAAATTGTCCAGAATGTCTGAATACCTTCCCTGATCCTAAAGATCTTGCCTCCATAGTTAGTGATAAATTCAAATTCTTGATTCAATATAGTATCCAACTGTGTGATTTGATATTCCAGTAATTGGTCCTTAGTGATACTCTCCACCTGGCTATTTGCTGCGTCCAAAGGTAAGATCTATGATAAACTGTGTATTAAGTTATTAAAATTGTACATTAAACATAATTTGAGACATGATCATGTGCTGAGAATTTAAACTACTTACAGCTAAAAGAGAGTTCTTTGATAATGGTTCTGATAAAGAGAAGTGTTTATGGTACATCCAGTAACTTGGTATGTAAATAAAAAAGGTAAATCCAAGATTTAAGAGTAAATTTAATACCAAACTCTACAGTATCCAAATATCTAAATTATTTTAGCAATTAATTATGAGACTCCCTAAAAATTAAGCAACAATCATTAAGAAAGTGATGCCACATAATCATGATGTTCAGAAAACTATCTGCAGTATTTTGATAAATACTCAAAATAATCCATGAAGACATGTGCATAAATGGAGGAAAGGTCCCTCCAAATCTATTTTCTGTAATTGTAAATAATTTTATCATCATAATAAAAAAAATTGCGAACATATTTTCAGTCAGTTGTATAATAAAATCATTAAATTCTTATGTGTGTAGATCTGTCCACTCCAACTAATACTGGAAGGCTTACACACATAACCTAATGGAATTAATAGTATATAATGCCTGAACATACAAAGCTCATAATAGGCAATCAGGTTCTACTTGTAACTCTGACATCAGTAGTGGAAACTGAGTGGTGCCCTCTAATCTGGCTTTTACCATCTTCAAAAACAGTTTTACATAAATTCCCCAAAACTCTTAAACTGGTTCAGTGAATGAACCCATACCAGGAAAAATGGGTTGACCAGGGTTCTTAGTTAAATATTTATCTAGCTTAGGCAAAATATGAAAGCATTACAGTTTAGGATTAGAAACCAACAAATCAATACATGAAGAATTTGATATAACACCTAGATCTACCCAGTACTGCAGAAATTCACTGGTGACTGTCAGAAACTGTCTGATGGAGTCTTGTAGGAGATTTGTGCTTTAATTAATATCGGACAATTGCACTATAACTTCATTGTCATAATCATTCTGATTCATTACAACCACCCGTCCACCTTGGTCAACTTGTGGGATCATCAGATCATGGCTGAACCTTAAATAATTCAAAGTAATTCTCAATGATTTGGATAAACTATGACTAAATTCTTAAACTTTTAAATAGTAAGTGCATCTATGTTAACATATCTGACTTGAATGCTTTGATGAGTTCATACAAGCTGACAAAGGTGCATTAGTCATTAATAAAATTCTTCAGTACTGGATAGCTTTTTGGGTTACATCTTCGAAGAATGACATAACATTCAAAAGGCAAGATCTCCCTTAATAAATCCATGCTGTTCTGTATGTAGCATAAGGAGTTGTTTTCTTTGTATTATTATTGCAGATATTAAGTAACCTGTTTAATACTGTCTTGCTAATGTATTATGTTGGAATGACTGACCAAGCATTTCAAATTCCGGTTATCAATGAGATAACTGCATGATTACTTCTTGCATTGTATTTCATTGTGGAGCCATCACCAAAATAGGCTATAGTCCAGTTAGACAAAGCAGTAAACAAAATGGGTGGTGCCATATACAAATATATGGAATAACATACACACACACACACACACACACACACACACACACACACATATATATATATATATATATATATATATATATATATATATATGGGACTACTTTGTTATATTGAAAGCTCAATTCACTGAATTTGAATTCACCCTGACCAAATTGCTGAAAGCTCAAATGACTGAAAACTCATTTCACCGAATCTCATTTCACTAAAGTGAAGTACTGACACTGTGTAGAGTACTGTAAAACAAGTAAAAGATGTATGCCCTTTACTCCACTGTAGTGCTATCCTGGAGTTAGTATATAAATAGTTAGGGGGGTTGTGGGGGGCACAGCACCCCCACACTGGCGGGTGTGATATAGCCCCCCACTTAGTTTGGGTACATATTCTCTTCTGGAAAGAGTTAGTCATTGGTGTTATAAGTATGCATGTCTATGTTTTAAAATGCATTGTTTTGAAACTTCCATGAAATACTATATAAAACCAAACTAAGTGGGGGATATGCCCCCCACACACCCCACACCCCAACTATATATGCATATACCTTTTATTTGCCTGTCTGTTATCTGATGAAGGGCATATGTCCTGAAAGCACTTATTTTAACTGTGTATTTTATCGAATAAACGTTTTATTGGCTCTACGTGGAGTTTTCTGCCTTATTGCTGTTTTCATTGTTTGTGTAAAGGGATTCAATATCCAATGTTACAAGCATCAGGTGCGATGTAGATGGTTGCTGAAGAAACAGATAATTTAAAAATGCCCAAGAGTCTTTTAAAAAATGGTGGGGACTGGATCAAGTTTAACGGTGAATCAGTAAACTCTGAGATTTTTCAGTCTTAGTTCTTTTATTAGACACTTTGTGTCTAATATATATTAACTAAAAGGAAATGGTTATGCTGTTTTTGGCTTCCCAGACAGAAAAGCAGCACGAAGTTATATCTCAAAAATAAAAAAGATGAGCAATTTTAAATGGAGAAAGGATATATTTTACAACTTACAAAGATATTATATTTATTATTCTTGATCATTAAAGGACTGTATGCTGATCTGCCGCTATGTGTAGGTTGTTTCAACCCTGAAGAAATTCTCATAATGAAAATTGTTGTTGAGCCTTTTATATCTGGTTGTTGCTAATCCACCCTTTCTACTTCTGCAGTAATTTTCTTTTTCTTCACATATAAAGAAGCTGCATTTTTCATCTATGTTCTCATTTTTTTCAGATCCTGATGTAATTTTCATTTTGGCAGGGAAAGATTAAGGACCTACCATTCCTGTTCCTCAGTGATTTATAGGAAATTAGCTTTCTTTTCTCTCTTTACCATGGTGGCATGGCAAATAATTATTATTTCACCAATACTATTTTATATAAGATTCAGTTGAAAAATTTTTTAAATCGAGTTTTTCTCTGACTAACATAACAGCCTGATAGCAATGCATGATGGTCCATGGCGTAAGAGGGAGAGTTTTGGTTTCAGGCATCAATTCCACAGAATATAGCTTAGGATAGGGATCCAGGCAGTGAGGAAACTGACTGTATCCAATATTTTCTACTCCTGCTAGTAGTCAGGACTATGGATATTTACTGTATTCAATTAATCTTTAAAGTTATTGGGAATCTTTTGGATTTGCTATATGTAGAACAGAGCGTGTGTAACTTTAAGAAGCATTTCCATATGTAGGCACGTGCATACAAATAGTGAGCACGTGCAGGCAGTAGTGCCATTTTGAGAGAACATCCAGAGTGTTAACATATATGAGTGTAGTAGTCAGTCTGTTTATAAGTTTAAGTTTAAGTTACTAAGCCTCAGTCCTGATGTGCTTGTGTGTAATAAAGCTGCTTGAACTGAACCCACAACTGTTTGTCTGTTTATCCTGACCGGATGAGTGACATGGTGTCAGAATTGGGATTGAGAGTTCAACTTCTTCAAGCCATGAGGTACAGAGTTGACTGTGAATGTATATTGAGCAGGTTGGGTGATGCTGTGCTCAAACAATCAAAAAGGGTCAGAAATGAACTTCAGGTAAACAAAACTTGCACAAATGATTTATTTTGCAAAGAAAATAAAAGTGAGAATTCGTAGGGCACAAAACGCATTATTTATAAAACGAGTAGCACAAAACACATTATTAATCAAACGAGTTGCACAAAATGCACTATTAATCAAATGAAAGGCACAAAATGCATTATTAATTAAACGAAATGTCTGAAACCACAATATTTGATAAAACTATCAAAAATACTTATACGGGGTTCAGAATTACCTCCTGTTTGCATAACGAGCATGTTTAAAGTAAAACAAGCACTAGAAAAGTATAATAAGCATGGTAAGAGGTTAAATGGGCAAAACAAGTACAGTAAAAGGGCATAATAAGCTTAAAACAGCAAGGCAACTGCATGTTTTTTAGTGAACAACCGTGTTTTGGTATAAACTACTATTTTGCATTGACATAAGCCATTTAAAGCATAACTAGAATTGTTCGAAGTATCCCAGAGTGTGCAAAATGTTTGCAGAGTGTGTGCTTTATTATGGTTCAAAGTGCAGTCATGTTGCAAAGTGCAGTCAAAGTACAGCCATTTCAAAAAGTTTCTTGTGCGGAGTACATTTATTCACAGTGACACCATTTCAAAGTGTTTGTTACACTGTACACTGTTATTTTGCAAAGTACTGCCATTTTGGAAAGTTCTTATGGTGTGTACAGTTCATTCATAAAGTACAATCATTGTAAGGTATTTCTTACACTGATAAGGAGTGATTTCACAAATTACAGTGATTTTAAAGTGTTCGTGAGCTACAGACTTATTTGGCAAAGTACAGTTATTTCAACGTGTCTGTTGTGCTATTGGGCATAATTTAAAGTTCTGGTATATGTATATGTGTGTATGTTCGTACAAAATTCCAAGCACCTTCACTACTGTATGTTGATATAGCAGATGCATTTCACAGACCCAGTCCACTTGTGTTTGATCATAATATTGTAGAGAATTGGAGAATATTTGAGCAAGAATATATTTTCATACAAGCAGCTTTTTCTGACAAAGATACACATACAAGGGCATTTATTTTGCTTAACTTAACCGGGTCAGAGCCCATTGAACGAGAGCGTTCATTTGTGTATGTACCAGCAGTATATGCAGGAGAAGGGGGAAAATGCCATATTGTTGTACTGGTTGAAACAAGAGAGGACCCTGAGTGCTTGAAATGTAAATTTAGAGAAATGTGCAACCCCCAGACAAATGTTACATTAGAGAGGCACCTATTTTATACAAGAGAGCAAAAGCCAGGTGAAACTTTTGCAGCTTAAATCACTGACTTGTGAAATAAAGCTAAAAAGTGCAGATTTGGCGATTTAAAAGATGAGTTAATAAAGTACAGGCTTGTGTGTGGTGCTAATAATGCTGCAGTGAGAAAGACTTTTTCTTCATGACAGTGATTTAATGTTGAGCAAAGCTATAGAGATTTGTCAAATCCATGAACTCATGGAATGGCACACAAGTATGCTTGCACGTGATAGGAGCATGGTTTCAGCAGCCTCTACAGCAAACGTAGACAGCATGCAGCACGTGGCTAGCAGAAGCAGGCCTTAGCACATGGCAGCTGCAGCCCTTTCAGGTTTTCCAAGGAGGACTTGTAACTTTCTAGCAAGTTCTAAAACTAGCTCAGCAAAACAGACATGCTCAGTGCAGTATAAGGGTGAGTCAGCAAAAACAAGTCTTATTGTTAGCTGTCATAATTGTGGTGCCAATTATGAGTGTAGAAGAGAGAAGTGCTTAGCATTTGGTCAGCAATGCAATAAGTGTAAAAAATGGAACCTCTTTCAAAAGTTTTGTAAATCAAGCAAGCCTCATTCAATCATTAAGAAAGGTCATTCAGGAAAAGAAAGTTGATCATGTAGAAAGCTGCAACCCTACTTTCTATGTAGATGGTGTATCAGTGGGCAGTGAAAAGGTTAATGCAGTAAATTTGTTGGCAAAGAACGAAGTATTTTGTACTGTCTTGATCAATGGTAAAGCTACGGAGCTCAAAGAAGACACTGGTTCAAAGTGTAATGTTATGTCAGCAGAAACATTTGCTAGAGTGAGAGCTGGTGAGCAACTCAGTTTGGCCAATTGTGCGAATCTTGTTGCTTATGGAGATGAAGAGATTCAAACCGAAGGCTCAGTAGTGCTTTCATGCTATTCAGCTGGGAACAGTTATGACTTGCAATTTTATGTAGTCAGAAGACCTGTGCAGTCATTATTAGGTCTCAGAGACAGTTAAGGATGAAACTGCTTTCTTTTACCAAAGAAGTCCATCATGTAAGCACATGTCCCAGTTCCAGCTTCAGTGATGCTATTTTCTCAGAGTATCCTGATGTTTTCAATGACAAGCTAGGCAAATTTCCAGTTCTGTACTCCATGAAAGTAGACCTAGAGGTCAGTTCAGTGGTCAGACCAGTGAGGAGATTTCCAATAGCTATGCAGGACAAAGTCAAGGTCCAGTTAGACAAGATGGTGCAGCAAGGTGTGATTTGTCCAGTCACAGAAACAACTAAGTGGGTGTCTTCCATGATAGCTGCTCATAAGAAAAGTTCAGATGAAATCAGAATATGCATTGACCCAAGAGATTTGAACAAGGCATTAAATAGATCTCATCATCCTATACATACAGTCGAGGAGTTTGCCACCCTCATGCCAAGTGCCACTATGTTTTCTGTCTTGGATGCAAAGAGTTAATTTTGACAAGTAATGCTTGATCACAAATCTTCATTTCTGACTACATTCAGCACAACATTTGGTAGATACAGATTTCTCAGAATGCCTTTTGGAAAAAATTCTGCCAGTGAAGTCTTTCAGTGTGCAATGGAACAAATTTTTTCGGGCTATACATGTGGTATAATAGTGGATGATTTACTGGTTGGAGGTGATGGTGAAGCAGAGCATGATGGAATCCTCAGGAAAGTTCTGGACAGAGCACATGAAGTGAACTTGAAGCTCAATCCCCTGAAATGTAAATTCAGGCTACCAGAAGTTACTTATGTAGGTCATTTATTTACCAGTATAGGCTTATGACCAGACACTCCCAAACAAGCTGCCATTCTTGAGATGTCAGCTCCAATGTCCAAGCCCCACAGTGTTTTCTTGATATGGTATTTGGGCAAATCTATCCCTGATTTTAATGAGTTATCAGCACTTTTAAGAGAGCTGACATGAAAAAAATGATGCCTGGTCATGGTTGAAACAACACCAGAGAGCATTTGATAACCTCAAAGAGCAAATTGCCAACCTGCCTACATTGAGATACTATGATATCCAAAAAAAAGTAGTTTTTTCCTGTAATGCTTCAAAGTTCAGTCTTGGTGCAATTATTCTTAATGCAGACAGACCTGTTGCCTATGCATCTGCAACTCTTACCCAGACTGAGATGCAGTGTGCTCAAACTGAGAAGGAACTTTTGGCAATTGTGTTTGCATGTTCATATTTCCATGATTATATTTATGGCTGAGCTATCCAAGTTGAAACTGATCATCAACGTTTAGTCACTATTTTAAAGAAGCCTATTCATACAGCTCCAGGAAGAGTCAAGACTACAAAGAATGATGCTCAGATTACAAAAATACAACTTCAAAATGGTCTATATGAAAGGCAAACTTCTTTATCTGGCTGATACCTTATCTAGATCACACAGAACAGCTTGTTGCAGAGAATTTTGACTTTGATGTCTCGGAAGTTCGTAATTTTTCTACCACAAGACTTGATGAGCTGAGAGATTATACAAAAGACTGATCCAATTTTGCAGAAGCTCAACCACTTCATCAATGTTGGCTGTCCGTCAAAGCAATCTTGTGTACTGCCAGAAGTGCAACCTTATTTTCCATACAGAGATGAGATGTTGATGGAAGATGGCATCATTTTCAAGGTCCCAACGTTATTGGTCCTACTTCTTTACAACATGAGTACATTCAGATTTTGCATCATAGCCACCCAGGTTCTGAAGCTACCAAAAGAAGGGTAAGAGAACTAGTATTATGACCTTCTCTGCCGAAAGACACTGATAAAGTGCTTTCAACTTGTTCAGTATGCAATAGTACTAAACCGAATTTGCAAAAAGAGCCAGTTCAGCTAAACCAGATTCTTGAACTACTTTGGTCAACAGTACTCACTGAAATATTTGAGTGGAACAATCCGCATTACCTAGTGTTGGAAGACTCTTATTCAAACTGGTTTGAGATCGATTTCCTCCTAACCTAACATCCAGTGCTGTTATTACTAAGTTGAAATGTCATTTCTCAGTCCATGGTAGTCCACACAAAGTTATTTCTGAGAACGGTACCCAGTTTACCAGTCAATTGTTCTAGAAATTTGCAAAAGAGTGGGACTTTATCCATGTTACTAGTAGTCTGGAATACCCACAGTCAAATGGCCTTGCTGAACAAGCAGTACAGAGTGCAAAGCAATTACTATACAGGTCAAAGCATGACAATATGGATATCTTCTTGAATTTACTTAATCTCAGATCTATACCCCGCAACAATCTACTTGGCTCGCCTGCTCAGAGACTACTATCTAGGCAAACCAGAACAACCTTGCCTATCAGTTCTAGTTTGTTGGTGCTTAATGCTAAAACACCAGAGCAATCAGAGCCCAACTCTTTAAGAAGCATTCTTTTCAGAAGACCAGCTTTGATAAAATGAGCAGATTTTTTCATCTGCTGAAAAAAGTAGAGACAGTGAGGATGCAAACGGTGAAAGGCTTTGATCAAATTCATCAAGTGAGAGGAATGTGTGCCAAGCCAAGATCCTACTTAGTGGAATCTGAGGGTATAGAATACAGGAGAAACTGCAGGCATCTTTTTCTGGTGTCTGAATCGATATCGTAGCATTGTACCTGTGATACAGACTCTAGATCTCAGAGTAACCTTGACAATGTTTATACTGAAGAACATGTCTCAGTTTCTATTCTCATTCCTGATGATGTACCAGATATCCCCAAAGTTGAACATTCCTTGAAGACAATCCCCATTGCTACAGCCAATTCTGATTTTTATGTTACATGATCAGGTTGTATTTCTAGACCTAGTGCAAAATACACAGCAACTTGGACATGATTGTTTTATATGTGTTTAATTTTGTATGTTTGCATGTCAAAGCATTATTTCTGTATAATTGCATGTCAATGAATACTGTCATTTGGTGTATGATATATTTCTCAAAGAGGGAGGATGTAGAACAGAGCGTGTGTATGTACCTTTAAGAAGCATTTCCAGATGTAGGCATGTGCATATAAATAGTGAGCACGTCCAGGCAGCAGTGCCATTTTGAGAGAACAGCCAGAGTTTTAACATGTATGAGAGTAGTAGTCAGTATGTTTATATGTTTATTTAAGTTTAAGTTACTAAGCCTCAATCCTGATGTGTTTGTATATAATAAACTATTCAGTCCGAACAAGAAACAAAATGAGAGATGGAGCGCTGAGGAACGATATAAACTTTTCAAAATAGTTTATTAACGCTGTCAATACAATTCTGCGTTTTCGTATAAAACACTTCTTCAGAATCCACATCTGAAGAAGTGTTTTATATGAAAACGCAGAATTGTATTGACAGCGTTAATAAACTATTTTGAAAAGTTTATATGGTTCCTCAGCGCTCCAT
>NC_056725.1:1170158738-1170168738 GCF_019279795.1 Protopterus annectens | reverse complement strand
CGAGTATCCAATATACCTACAGCATGTCTTTGGGATGTGGGAGGAAACCAGAGCACCCAGAGGAAACCCACATGACCACAGGGAGGACATGCAGACTCCGCACAGAAGTTACCCCAGCTGAGGCTCAAACTGGAGAACCCCTTGCTGTGAGGTGGCAATGCTAACCGCTGCACCACCATGGCTGCCCTAAAGCATGTCTCCTAATAGACACATAAAAACATAGTCAAACTACAAAATACTGACCATGGTTTTAACAGATAGATCTTCATATTTCCCTTTGTGCTTCTAAATTTGCTAATGACAATGAATAACTGCAAATCCAAAAGAACTCAGTATGTTCACCAAGACTCTGGGTATATAAGTCACAAATCTGTAGTAAAAAACAACTCTGGATCTGAAGAAGCACATTTGTGAAAGCGCTTATCCTGTGTTACAATAAACCAGAGTTGTTTTTTACCATGGATTTGTGACTTCTATGCCCAGAGTCTTGGTGGACATACTGAGTTCTTTTGGATTTGCAGTATTTTTTGCTACAGCTTGTCCTTTAATCGTTGGTTTGGTTTTGTTCTTTGTGACAATGAATAACTGCTTAAAAAACAATTCCACTAGCTAGCACACTCATTAATTTATCTCCTACAAACCCCTGTTACTTGCAATTAAAGTCACATAAAGTTGCATAAATAGCATAAACTTTAAAGCATAAGTGGTGCATTGGAACATAAGAATAATACTACTAGACAAGACATCATGGAGCTCATACGTTACATAGTCATATCCATACTTAAGTAGACAGACATAAAAGTTCTTGCCACCCTTACCAAGCATTTAATGCTTGCCCACTTCATCACTATAAATACTAAACTGGTAAAATCTACCACAACTGCTAATTATTTTAAAATATAACTTAGACTATCTTGGGGATTTAATAAAAACCATGTAGGCATAATGTAAAGCCTATATGGAAGGTACAGTGGCCGTGTATGCGGTACCCCCTTGGTAGCACATCATGCATATTAATGAAGGTGCATTACTGAGGGAGACCCATGTCACACAGTTATTGAATCAGTGTAGGGAGTGTGTTAGTGTATGCGGTGATGAGTAACACACCACCTGCAGTGTCAAAGTGCTGGATATCAATGTATGCATATGTAGTAAAATGTTCATTTGTTTTAATTTTTTTGTTGTGTTTGTGTGGTGCAGTGCACAGCAATGGATATGTGCCAGACATTTAAAAATAGAAACCAGATACATTTAATTATGAATGCAAAGGTCAAGTTTAAGCATAGCTCAGTGGATTTGCGCGGCACTCCACTGTGCTCAACGGTACTTAAATGAAGTGGAGAGATATATGTAAAAGTATAGCCCCATTCCACACAGCCATGTAGACAAATAGTTAGAGTGGCAGCCTTATGTGAAGTAGGTACAGGGTTCGAATACAGAGACAAGTTATTTTGTAAATACACATTATACGATTTATGTTAAATCCCGATTACATTTGGTATGATTACATAGACAGGCTATTAAATTTAGGTCGCAAATCATCATCTTCTTTCGGCTGTTCCCATTAGGGGTCACCACAGCAGATCACCTGTTTCCATTTCTTCCTGTCCTCTGCATCTTGCTCTGTCACACCAACTACCTGCATGTCCTCTCTCACCACATCCATAAACCTTATCTTAGGCCTTCCTCTTTTCCTGTTACCTGGTAGCTTCATCCTTAGCATCTTTTTCCCAATATACTCAGCATCCCTCCTCAGCACATGTCCAAACCAATGTAATCATGCCTCTCTGGCTTTGTCTCCAAACCTTCCAACATGGGCTGACCCTCTAATATACTTATTCCTAATCCTGTCCACCCTCGTCACACCCAGTGCAAATCTTAACATCTTTAATTCTGCCACATGCTGCTCAAACTCCTGCCTTTTTGTCAATGCCACTGTCTCCAACCCATATAACATAGCTGGTCTCACTACCCTGTTGTAGACCTTCCCTTTCACTATTACAGGTACTCGTCTGTCACAAATAACTCCTGACACTCTTCTCCACCCACTCCATCCCACCTGTACTCTCTTCTTCACCTCTCTTCCACACTCACTGTTACTCTGAACTATTGACCCCAAGTATTTAAACTCATCCACCTTCACCACATCTACTCCTTGCATCCTCACCATTCCTCTATCCTCCCTCTCATTCACACACATATATTCTGTCTTATTCCTGCTGATCTTCATTCCTCTTCTCTCTAGAGCATATCTCCATCTCACCAGGGTCTCCTCCACCTGTTCCCTACTCTCACTACAAATCACAATGTCATCAGCAAACATCATAGTCCACAGGGACTCCTGTCTGAGCTCGTCTGTCAACCTGCCCATCACCATTGCAAATAAGAAAGGGCTCAGAGCTGATCCTTGATGTAACTCCACCTCGACCTTAAATGCATCCGTCACTCCCACCGCAGACCTCACCGCTGTCACACTACCCTTGTACATATCCTGTACCACTCTTACATACTTCTCTGACACTCCTGACTTCCTCATACAATACCACAACTCCTCTCTAGGCACCCTGTCTAATGCTTTCTCTAAGTCTACAAAAACACAATGCAACTCCTTCTGGCATTCTCTGTACTTTTCCATCAACACTCTCAGAGCAACCATCGCATCTGTAGTGCTCTTTCCCGGCATGAAACCATATTGTTGATCACTAATCATCATATCCCTTCTTAACCTTGCTTCCACTACTCTTTCCCACAACTTCATGCTGTGACTGATCAATTTAATCCCTCTGTAGTTACTACAGCTCTGCACATCACCCTTATTCTTAAAAATCGGTACCAAAACACTTTTTCTACATTCCTCAGGCATCCTCTCACTTTCCAAGATTTCATTAAACAATCTGGTTAAAAACCCCACTGCCATTTCACCTAAACACCTCTATGCTTTCACAGGTATGTCATCTGGGCTAACAGCCTTTGAATTCTTCATTCTCTTCATAGCTATCCTTACTTCCTCCTTGCTAATCCATTGTACTTCATGATTCACTATCTCTACATCATCCAACCTTCTCTCCCTCTCATTCTCTTCATTCTTCAACCCCTCAAAGTACTCTTTCCATCTCCTCAACACACTCTCCTCGCTTGTGAGTATGTTTCTCTCATTATCCTTTATCACCTTTACCTGCTGCACATCTTTCCTAGCTCAGTCCCTCTGTCTAGCCAATTGGTACAGGTCCTTTTCTCCCTCCTTAGTGTCCAACCTTTCATACAACTCTTCATATGCCTTATCCTTAGCCTTCACCACCTCTCTCTTTGCCATGCACCTCATCTCCTTATACTCCTGTCTACTTTCTTCATCTCTCTGACAATCCCACTTCTTCTTTTCCAACCTCTTTCTCTGTATACTCTCCTGTACTTCCTCATTCCACCACCATGTCTCCTTGTCGTCCTCCCTCTGTCCAGATGTGATACCAAGCACCTTTGTAGCCGTCTCCCTTACTAGCTCTGCTGTAGTTACCCAGCTATTTGGTAACTACACTTTCTCCAGTCACCACTTTACAGTCCCCAATTTCCTTCAAACTGGCCCTCCTACATAAGATATAATCCACCTGTGTGCATCTTCCTCCACTCTTGTATGTCACCCTATGCTCCTCTCTCTTATTAAAATATGTATTCACCACAGCCATGTCCATCCTTTTCTCAAAATCCACTACCATCTGACTTTCTACATTCCTTTGTTTAACACCATACCTACCCATCACTTCCTCATCCCCTCTGTTGCCTTCACCAACATGCTCATTGAAATTTTTTCCAATCACCACTCTCTCACCCTTGGGTACAGTCATCAACACTTCATCCAATTCACTCCAAACTTTTTCTTTCTCATCCATTGCACACCCAACTTGTGGAGCATATGCACTAACAACATTCATCATTACACCATCAATTTCCAGCTTCATAAACATTACTCTATCCAACACTCTTTTCACCTCCAAAACACTATTAGCATACTGTTCCTTCACAATAAATCTTATGCCATTTCTCCTTCCATCTACACCATGATAAAACAATTTGAACCCACCTCCGACACACCTAGCCTTACTCCGCTTCCATCTGGTCTCTTGCACACACAATATACCAACCTTCCTTCTGTCCATCATATCAGCTAGCTCTCTCCCTATACCAGTCATACTGCCAACATTCAAAGCTCCGACCCTCACTACCACAGTCCTAGCCTTTCTCCTCTCTTCCTGTCTTTTGCCATGTCTTCCGCCTCTTCTCCTCCTTCGGCCAACAGTAGCCCAATTTCCGCCAGCACCCTATTGGCTAACAGTACTGGTGGCAGTCGTTGTTAACCCAGGCCTCGACCGATCCGGTATTAAAGTATTTATTGGTGTCTGCATGAAATGATTTGGCGTAGTTTTATGCCAGATGCCCTTCATGATGCAACCCTCCCCATTTATCCGGGTTTGGGACTGGCACAAAGAAATGTACTGGCTTGTGCATCCCCAGTGGCTGGGTTCAAATACACATTATAAAATGTGTTTATAAATTCTGCTTTGCTGTGATCAGCTAAGCTCTGCTAAGCACAGCTAAGTCTTGCCAAGTGCTCTTAAACAAGGAATGTTTTAGCTGTGCTTAGCTGGCTTGCACGTTGCTAAGCACTGCTAAGCAATGTCCGTTTAAGCACGGCTCTGCCCAGCTAAGCTGATTTGCGCACCACTAAGCATTGCTAAGCGTTGCCAGTTTAAGCACTACTCAGCTGATCTCATTGAGTTTGCGTAGTGCTAAGCAAAGCGCCACATTTTTACAAATTGCCCAATGGCAGTAAAGGGCGGGAAAACAGGCTTAAGTGCAACAGGTGGGAAAACAGCAGAACCAGTTGGGGTTTGAACTTGGCAGGAACTATGGCAGGTGTTGGAGAGGGTGTGTGCTTTTGGGCACAGCGTTGGGCATTCTGGAGTCCAGGGTCATGTTTGGACCCCTCATTAAATACCATGACATCCAGCTCCTGCAGGTCCAGTACCAGGGATCAGACTACAAGTTGGAGGCCTGGGATTGGCTGGCACGTGATCTCACCAGTGCAACTCATATCCCCCACACAGGTGAGCAGGTGCATTATCATTATGATGACCTGACATGTCAGAAGGGGATCTCTTGGTCACCTGAGTCCAAGATGCTCAGGATGGGAATGCACCACAAGTTTGTAAGTACTATTTGCATTGTTTTACCAATACCTAATCTGAATGTGTGATAGGCAGGTATGCACAATGGTGTGCTGCTCTCCCTACAGCTGCAGAGGTGAGAGCTTCCAACCTAGAGGTCCATGCTGTGTGCCTGGCCAGGTTGTGCCATAAGTGTGGTGAGTACAGATGTATTTTGTAATCTATAGTCATATAAACAAGAAAGAGTAATGTATTAACTGCTGTTAGGTATATAACAGTTTTGATTGTACTGCAATGAATGTGGTCAAAGACCTGGACTGAAATAAGTGAGTAATGCCACGTACAGCTCAATAAAGATGAAAGCATGAAACCTGAAAATGTTAAGGAAATAAAGTTTCTACTGCATTAATTGTGGAATTACAGCTGTATTGCAACACTTGCATTATATGAATTGTTCTTCAATAAAGACTGGAAAAATATACCAATCACTGCATGAAGTCACCCCTAATAAAGCTGTGTTGTGCAATATGTGTGTATTTTGGGCTGTTAGTCATGAAATCAAGTATTACATCTGCTGTGAACTAAAAACACAAAGAATACCACTAAGGGACTGAAGGTTAGCTAATAAAGAGTGTTCTGCTAAACTGTAGATGTGAGCTGCACTACAAGATATAATGCATTATGATATTTGTTCTGCACTAAGATCTGAAGCAATAATAGGAATGCCTGAGGTATATTGTGTATATCAGGATTGTCTTGTGTTAACCATTGCATTTCAGCTATATGCATTCCTGCTCTTAGGTATGCTGCTGCAGGCAAGTATGAAACTGTAATAGCTATAGACTGCAAATATACCATCTGCAACTTATATGGGTCAGGTAGCCAACCCAGCACTCAGGTATGGTTTGTACACATCACAGATATTTCCACCCACTAGAGGTATATTGTCTACACCTGCATTCCATCTATTAATGCACAGTTCACCTACTGTCTCTGTCATGTGTGAATCTCATGCATGTGTGTTCAGGTGTCACTGCCATCTTGTATAACACTCTACCTCTATTACCAGGTCATATTTGGTTACCAGGTGAGCTGTAGGCATATATCAGTCAAGCAATATGCAGCAGTGGCTCAGTAGCTCAATTTGATAAATGGTAGGTCTGATGTACATTTTGTCACACACAGACTGGGGTTTGAATCCAGGGACAAGTACTACTAAATATTTATAGAAACAGTTATGTATTGTTAACGGATGTTCTTCCCATAGGAATTACAGGTAAATAAATGGCTGTAGTAGCTGTTTCAATGGGTTACTAATTTGTGTGTTCAGATGTACCAGAGTTTTAACAGCATTGCTCAGCAAGGTGATAAGACGTCAGAAAATAAAGTTAACAAGTACAATAGTCATAAAAGTGAATAAAATAAATAAAATGTGTAATCTTGGTATGGCTGTATGCCTGGTGTGTCTGTGAATGTCTGTGGATAGTCAAACCCAATGCCTGCCAAGGCCGGTATGACAGTTGTAAACTCTCTGTACTGTGCATGATACATGTCTCTCACGTGTCACGCTGTCATGGACTGTGATCACTGTTGCCTAATCCCTCTGTCACAGATCTATCATGAACATGATTTATGTCAATAGTACAATTACACTACATAAAGTCCACAGTACACCTTGGTAGTCATATCTGTCCCCTGACATGTAATAGTCCTCTGTAGTTTTGAACCTGTAGGTGTTACAGCTTGGGCCATGCTGTCCCATATGGATAGCTTGAGATATATGTATCTGCTACAGAAGCTATAGGACACATGTATACATAAAGGAAGGGCAGACCTGTAGAGTATATAGCCTATACTGGTATTAATGGACTGTATTTCTCTCTTCCCCCTTATCTGCATCATAATTTATTATTGTTATACATTGGTTATGATTTTCTATTAACATATGTTTTTCTCAAAACATTATGTTGGGCTTTGTGTTTTATTATTTTTATGTATTACAATGGTTGCATATTAGCATATGTTGCTGAATTACCTATGCTGTTGGCCTTATGCCATAACTGTTACTAGCATACTGTTACTATAATGACTGTTATCTTACCTTTTGTTGTGCTCCATATACTATGCAATGTTATGTTATTGGGTTATTTGCAATGTTCTGGCATGCTGTTATAACTAACTAAATGTTATGTTCATTACTAACCTATACATTTTGAAATACCTCAATACCATAGGTCGACTGGGTAGGCTGGTTCCTGGCTATCCACCTAACCTACCTCAGTCAGCCATGGCACTGGGTCCCAGCACATCTGTGACACAAGCTGGTGGTGCTGCCTCCACTGGCACTGCACCACCTATGGGTGGAACTGCCTTAGGGGACAGAGCCCTTCACCCTACTGGGAGCGGAGGTGGAGGAGGGTTGTCACCGAGGAACATCTACTGGTGATGGTGCACAGGATCATGCATCATGGCTATGAGAATCGCCTGCACCAGATTGAGGCAGACTGGCCAACCTGGATGAGCAAGGTAGCCCCGGCATCCACCCTCCAGCACAGCCACCTTCGGGGCAGTGAAGGAGCAGTGTTGACTGCCCATGGGTGGGGACCTCAGTCTAACTGCTGCTGTTTGGGGGCATATGGCTCTCTGATTCCACAACACCCTCCCAGCCCAAGGTGTTTACCCCCTTATGTGTCACATACCACCCCTGTATGCTGTCTTGTTTGTTTTGTCTGTCTGCAAATGCTTCCTCTCCTACCCAACCTACGTCCAAACACATACCTATATCTCTACCCCAACATTCCACTCACTTTATAAAAGAAAAAAAAAAATGAGCACCTGTCCCACAAAAAAATATTGCCCCATACATAGCTCTACATTTCACACCCATGTCCATTGGATGCACTTAATTATTACATGAATTAATCAGCACAGTTTTGTTGCTCTCAGAGGCTCCAAATTCCAAATTCTCTACAACCTGCACAGCTGTTGCTGTACAAGAAATTGAGAGCTATAGTCCTTTTCTACACCCATCCTGCACATCCCTACCTGCCTTTCAGTCTGTTCTTCTCCCTGCTTGACCCCATTTCACCACTTTCCTATCATCCATTTTTTCTTTTCTTTTTTTATAATTACTGTGTGTTTAAGCAGAGCTAAGCGGTGCTGTGCACCACACCACGCAAACCCACTTTAAACTGCTTAAAAGTGTCTTAATCACCTTCTGTGTTTCTGACCCTGTTTGGCACATCTACAAAATAATCACCCCCCTGTCAACTATAGCATAGTGCATTAGCCTACTAGGCCACTCAGCTCTGAAGTAAAACAGTTGTTTCCATAAACATATCCTGATTGCCAATGACACAGTCCATGTGCATATAATGGGAAAAATGGCAGTGTACTTGGGACTGTGATGCAGACACCAAACCAGTGCACAGCCAAATAAATAATGATGGATGTATGTGAGGCCTGGGATAGGAGGTATAGCTGTCAACTGCACAGACTGTAGCAGAATGTCCACAGTTGTGCCACCTACTTTTGGCATGGTTTCCACAAAACCTTTTCTGTGTACTAAAGTACTGACACGTCAGTGCAGATTGAGGTTAGAAAATCATGACAGACAGTTCAGTGTCACAAGATATACCCATCCGAACACACATGTTAATGCAAATCCTGTGTAACAGATTTTATATATGCACATATAGCTTGCAAATACACTTGCTGCAGTATTGACTCAGTAGCTCAGTCTGTTAAATTCCTAACATGCTGTACATTTTGCCACCCACAATCCTGGGTTCAAATCCAGTGTGTTGCACTTCAATTACATACTGATGTATACAACAAATAATGACTGAGTCCTGCAATTTTGACCAAAAAAATGTTGCTGCTACTGCATTCATTGTTACCCATGTTAGCACATCAAAGGCCTGTAGGTAGGGACACACTGCACAAATATGTATAGGTTCATAGGTGTTTACTAGGCTAACGACCACAAGGGCATTTTTAAGCCTAACCATGCATCCCAAATCTCTGACAAGATGTGATACCCTTGATAAGTGTAAGCATGGGCCTGGGAGATGAATTATTTACAGGTTACCTGTTTATATCAGAGACAAACCAGGGACGAATTTCCGGTTTCCCATCCAATTGTCCAAGTTGCACTTGAATTAGATTAAGGAGGAACCCTTCTTCACATAGATGAAGAGGCTGTTCCATAGACAGAGTAGTCTCTGGGATACATACCTATCTCTCCAGAAGGTCCTGTTTATATCACAGACAAGGTTTAAGTCTTTAGAACAGGTAATTCTGGTACTGTTTGTTTTGTGGATATGCAGGAGGTCCATCAGAGTGGGGTCTGACAATGCCCTGTCTGCCAGGCATAGATTTCCCCTCAAAAGCCTGTAGAAGACAGAATACTGAGATAGGGCTTTGAGGTGGTCTGCATAGGACATATTACTTACACCCTGCATTCTTTTAGTGAGGAATCTCTGTGAATGTTCCAGTTGTTGGATATGCCTGGTTAGGTACATACCAAAGGGGGCATTGTACTCAATGATAGGTCTGATGAATGCTGAATAGAGTGGAACAATGACTTCCTTGGACTTAGATGCCATACCTTTGTTTATAAGTTGGGCAATATAGAATGATTTCCTCACCACTGTAGACACATAATGTTCAAAGGCTAGATTATTATCTATGTGTGTCTCTAAGTCCCTGAATACTGGGTCAACTCTACGGGGTGTGTTGTCAGTATGATAGTTACCAGAAATGGATGACTTCCCAAAGGATACTATTATGCATTTCTTGGCATTTAGTTTTAGTCCATAGTTCTGACACCAGTTATTTGT
>NC_056725.1:1170048738-1170156238 GCF_019279795.1 Protopterus annectens | reverse complement strand
CTGAAGCTACGATAATGCAAAATAGCACTGAATCTGAAAAGCAGATGGACATGAAATGCATTGATACTAGTGGGGGAGACAAGAAACGTGATTGGATTCCATTAATGATGAGATTGTTCATGAAGACAGAGCTAGTACCATGACATTTCAAATTGCTTCAATTATTTATTTATTATTTCATGTGAAACTTCCACCTTGTTCTTTTACATAACCCTCATCTGGTATTCTTGGCTTCCTAACCACAGCAGTGTTTATGTTTCTCCTTGTAAGCCTTGCAAGTTCCCTGGCAAGAATAATATTTTTTCTATCTAATCATTCAGAGCAATAGTTTTCCATAAGAGTGCAAACATTCCATGTTGCAAAAATCATCAAGAGCTGTTTGTTTTAGCTGCAGATAGAGTGATCCCACTAAATGTGGAATTTACTTTGGTAGTGGAGGCATATTGTCTATACTTCTGCAGAAGGTTCTTTTATGGAGGTTCTCAGTTTGGATAGGCACTGATTGTAAACTAGGTGATCTGGCAGCTAGCTTATTAAATTCTTATTATTCTACTCTGTCTCATATTGCATAGAATAGCTATACAATTCGACATGGTCTAGAACTAAGCTCCCAAACATTAATATACAATTTCTAGATATTAGGCATTTAATCCACATGAGTACCCCAACAGCACCTAGTGAAGTGCAATATAGATACCCCTAAAGTAGAACATTGATATTAACCAGATATTCCTCTGCCCTTGCAATCTGTCTTGGAAGCAGGACTGAAGTGGTATGGAAACCAAGACTTCCAGTTTTGACTTATTCTATTAAGAAGCATTACTGTGACACTCTTCTAACTGCGGTGGTGGTGCTGCGGTACCGTTGTCGCCTCACAGTAAGACATTGTCCTGTTCGATTCTCAGCTAAAGCGTCTTCTGTGTGGACCAAGAAGTTGTAAGGAAGAAAGACCAACGATGAACCACGTAGAAACGGAAGCCCTCTTCACAAAAATAATTTATTGAGCTTAAAGTGCGTTCAGTATTGGTACACTTTTCGACAAGAAAAATTCCTGACTTCGTCAGAAGCTAGCAAACAGTGAAACCTAGTATACCTCTTATTTTATACTAATACGTTGATTAAACACATACCTCAGCCGATTAAGGCTGATTGACAAATTCACACAGGTACTTCATAAAACCTAGTACATTAGAGTTGCCTTAGTTCAAGTCAGTCAGAGTTTACCACAAAGCAAACAGGTAGAAACCAAAAGCCACTTTTGTTGTACAAATTTTACAGATTTTACAGCATAAGTACCTAAGCTTCAACACAAAACAAGTGGACCAAAGGTTGTTCCAAAATGTCTGTCCAATTCAAGTGCTCTGTGAAAGCTAAACAAATAAAGTGCAAGAAACACGCTATCTTTAAAACAAAGCACCAAAAGCCACTTTTGTTGTACAAATTTTACAGATTTTACAGCATAAGTACCTAAGCTTCAACACAAAACAAATGGACCAAAAGTTGTTCCAAAGTGTCTGGCCAATTCGAGCGCTCTATGAAAGCATAAACAAATAAAGTGCAAGAAACACGCTACCTTTAAAACAAAGCACTAATGAAGGTATTTAAAACTTGTATTTAAACATGGTATACTTGTACCAAAACTAAGAAATAGGGGATAAAAAATTCTATTAAAAACAATACAGTACTGATTAAATCAATAATGGGGCTGATTTTAAAATACCTCAAAAACTGATTTTAAAAGGTGGGTCAAACCCACGCTACCACTAACAGTTAAACACTAATGGTGGATCAACAATGAAAATATTTATATTATATTAGTTGTATATTATGAATTTGGTCCCTTGATGTATTTAAGTAGGAAAGTACCCACGAATCTAACAATAACTCTAACAATCTTAACCAAGGGGCCCCAAACACTCCCACCAGTGGGTAATTATAAAAAATATGTAAAAACATATATATGAAAAATATATGTTTATATAATGTAGAAATTGTAAGAAGTATGTCGAGAGTAAATCAAAAGTCGATCAAAAATAGACCAGGGTTTGGACCGAAATTTAATGTATAGGAAATTTGTGATATTTACCTCTCCAAGTTCTTCAGTCTCAAGATGCATACTATAGAACTCATTTCATTAATACCTGGCCTCTGGTTTCCATTAACCCTCAGTTGCCAGAGGAGTTCTTTCCTTTTCAATTTTAATGAATCGTGTCCTCCCCTTGCATCTCTGACTTGTTGGTCAATAACCCTAAACTTGAACTCATGTCCACTGTTGTCATTATTGTGCCTTGCCAGAGCGTTAGTCAATTTTTTACTCCTGATACTGTATAGATGTTCATAAATCCTTTCGTTCAACTTTCTATCCGTCTTCCCAATGTAAAAAGCCGGACATTGGGAACACTTTGCTAGGTACACCACTTGTTTGCTGTTACAATTAAACTTGGAGTGTGTCTTAAACTTTAGTTCTCCAATTTCAAAGTTGCGACATTCATCAATATACTTGCAATACTTGCACATGTTGCACTTAAACATACCTTTTTTGGTTGTGTAGGGTTGCCTACTACTCTCCAATAGCTCTTTTAAATTGCTACCCCTTTTGTAAACAACCTTAGGTTTATTCGGTAGTTTAAGCTGAAGGTCACCATCACTGGATAAAAAGTCCCAATTTTTTAAGATAATATTGAATATTTGATGGGAATCTAGATTAAATGTGCAACAAAAACTACAGGAGAGACTAAAGTCATGAATTTCCCTAGGCTCTTGTATTATTGTCCCCATCTGGTTGTTACTTACATTATCCAACAAAGGGACATATACTTTTAGGGTTCTTTTAAGTTTAACCTCTACCATGATCTCATACAAGAACTCGTAAGGGTATCCCCTTCTCAGGAAGAACTGCATTAAGGTGCCACATTCTTCCAAGAATTCCGTATCATTAGTTGTCATCCTAGCCGCCCTGACCAATTGGCCTTTTACCACAGATTTCTTTTGGTGTTTCGGGTGGCAGCTAGAAAAGTGTAGAAAAGAATTAGAATACGTTTCTTTCCTGTAGATTTTAGACACCCATGTTTATTTGTTGTAGTCTTTCCTAAGGTCTACATCCAAAGTAGTCGATCCTATCCTTGTTGTATTTGAATGTGAAAGAAAGGAACTCGGTGGAATTGTTAAGAGAATCCATGAATTCCTTAATTTCCATTTCGGTTCCATTAAACGTTACAAAAATTTCATCTAGGAACCTTGTGTAGAAAATTAATTTGGAATTAGAAACACCTTCATTCAACACGAAATATCTCTCCCAAAATGCCATGACTAGATTTGCGATGCTCCCACCACATGGGGAGCCCATGGCTACCCCAATTCTCTGGTGGTACAATTCTTCATTGAACTTTTGGGGATCCCAACTAACACAGGAGTTCTAGGTGTTAGCTGTTGCATGTAGCTATAAGTTTCTCTATCTATTTGTGCCTCGATGTAAAGTTCCTCTATGAAGCCCTTAACCCTCTGATGAGCTCCATTCATCTCATTAATGGTTGTTTTTAAATAAGTGTCACTGTCCAAGATACGATTAATTCTAATAATGTAATCGTCGCTGGACATGATGGTGATACCACCCCCCCTTGTCTGGCTTCATCAAGCGTATAGGGGCCTCCCTAAGAAACTTTAAATCATTTCTTTCTTCCTTAGTTGTATTATGGCTGTTGTGCCCATACCTGTTTTTTTGTTTTTTCAAGTTCCTTAGGTCTATTTCAGTTGCTCTCTCAAAAATAGCCAACACAGGGTGTAGTGGAGGGTTAAAAACACTTGGTACATAAAATTCAGATTTTCTATTCAAATCCTTGCCCATGAGAAATAACATTTTAAGCTTCCTAGTAAACAACTTCAAATCAATCAAGGTACAAGCTAAATCAAAGTGGAAAGATGGTACAAAGGTATAACCTTTAGATAACAATTCAACAGTCTCAGTACTAATGTCATAATCGGTGTAGTTAAACACCTTGAAGTTGCCGTCCTTGTTGAATAGAATTTTACAGTCCTGGTTGTCGATAGAAAAGGAGGCAACACTTAGTGCCCGATTCACCATCTTTTTCTCCTGGCCCCCTCCTCCTGTTGTTCTGCCCTCGTCTGTTGGAGGCTCCCAATGGAAAATTTTGACCTTGGTGGGTACTATTTGAGTTTGCTCGAGTGTTGTTGTTAGCAATAGAATTATTGTTCTGATTCGCTATCCTCTCACTTCTCCTGATATCAGAGTTAGTGAGTGATCCATTATAAGCCATATCATCTTCCCACTGTGGCTCACTTAGGTTACTCGAATCACCCTGTATAGCCCCAGTGTCCCATCCCCTCACATTCACTTCCCCAAGTGTTAGAGGGGTTGTATTGGGATGAATTGGTGGCTTAGGGTACGCTTTACAGTTCTTGTAGTCATTTAAGCCTCTGGTGATTTTTTTTGCTCTTAGTCAAGTTAAGTCTACTGAGGTGTTCATCAATACTTGTAAAGCATCTCTCATATTCAAACTGATATCTCTGATAATCAACATCATTTTAATGGCAGCGTCTAATTCATCAATTTCACTCAGCAGTGAATCAATTAAAATTTGGTATTGATCACTTAACAGGGCTAGCAACTCTAGCCCGTTTCTATCAAAAAGTGTAATTAAAGCTGCATGGAAAGGTGATCCTTCCACTAGTCCTGCGGGGAACTGCCAGTGCCTTAGACCTTTTGGCACTATTTTTAATTTGATACATTCTCGGAAGTATGCAACTTCGAGTTGCAGTTTCCGAACTTTGAATAGTTTGTTATCAAATATATTGAGCTTTGTTGTTAAGTCTTGGCTTACCTCCTGTTCACCCACAAGGTTAGCGTTCATTCCCCTGTTGTTAAAGTGGAATTCCCTATGCACCCAAACGTTGAGTGTTGGCGCTGGGGGAATGACTCCTTCAGTCTGTAAAATTCTAGTTCCTTGATTCTCTGTTGGTATAAGGTATTGGTCGCCATCTGGACAATTACGACTCGCCGGATGTTGCCTGTTGCCATTACTTCCTATGGATCCATTTAGGACATGACCGGTTCCACTGCTCTGCCCACATTGGACATTCGTTGCTCCTCCTGGTGCGCTGTTATCTCCTTCCTGCAACTCCCGTTGAGTACAAGCTGCAGCACCAACTTGCTGTGATAAACGATCTACCTTTTGAGTTAAGAGCTCTATTAGCATTGTTAAATTCCCCTCGCTCTCCTGGGAATTACCGTTTTGCATTTGAGGGCTTCCTGATTCCATTCCACATAAACACAGACCAAGAAGTTGTAAGGAAGAAAGACCAACGATGAACCACGTAGAAACGGAAGATTTTAAAAGGTATAATATAATATAAATATTTTCATTGTTGATCCACCATTAGTGTTTAACTGTTAGTGGTAGCGTGGGTTTGACCCACCTTTTAAAATCAGTTTTTGAGGTATTTTAAAATCAGCCCCATTATTGATTTAATCTGTACTGTATTGTTTTTAATAGAATTTTTTATCCCCTATTTCTTAGTTTTGGTACAAGTATACCATGTTCAAATACAAGTTTTAAATACCTTCATTAGTGCTTTGTTTTAAAGGTAGCGTGTTTCTTGCACTTTATTTGTTTATGCTTTCACAGAGCACTCGAATTGGCCAGACACTTTGGAACAAATTTGTTTTGTGTTGAAGCTTAGGTACTTATGCTGTAAAATCTGTAAAATTTGCACAACAAAAGTGGCTTTTGGTGCTTTGTTTTAAAGGTAGCGTGTTTCTTGCACTTTATTTGTTTAGCTTTCACAGAGCACTTGAATTGGACAGACATTTTGGAACAACCTTTGGTCCACTTGTTTTGTGTTGAAGCTTAGGTACTTATGCTGTAAACTCTGTAAAATTTGTACAACAAAAGTGGCTTTTGGTTTCTACCTGTTTGCTTTGTGGTAAACTCTGACTGACTTGAACTAAGGCAACTCTAATGTACTAGGTTTTATGAAGTACCTGTGTGAATTTGTCAATCAGCCTTAATTGGCTGAGGTATGTGTTTAATCAACGTATTAGTATAAAATAAGAGGTATACTAGGTTTCACTGTTTGCTAGCTTCTGACGAAGTCAGGAATTTTTCTTGTCGAAAAGTGTACCGATACTGAACGTACTTTAAGCTCAATAAATTATTTTTGTGAAGAGGGCTTCCGTTTCTACGTGGTTCATCGTTGGTCTTTCTTCCTTACAACTTCTTGGTCTGTGTTTATGTGGAATGGAATCAGGAAGCCCTCAAATGCAAAACGGTAATTCCCAGGAGAGCGAGGGGAATTTAACAACGCTAACAGAGCTCTTAACTCAAAAGGTAGATCGTTTGTCACAGCAAGTTGGTGCTGCAGCTTGTGCTCAATGGGAGTTGCAGGAAGGAGATAACAGCGCACCAGGAGGAGCAACGAACATCCAACGGGGGCAGAGCAGTGGAACCGGTCATGTCCTAAATGGATCCATAGGAAGTAATGGCAACAGGCAACATCCGGCGAGTCGTAATTGTCCAGATGGCGACCAATACCTTATACCAACAGAGAACCAAGGAACTAGAATTTTACGGACTGAAGGGGTCATTCCCCCAACGCCAACACTCAACGTTTGGGTGCATAGGGAATTCCACTTTAACAACGGGGGAATGAACGCTAACCTTCTGGATGAACAGGAGGTAAGCCAAGACTTAACAACAAAGCTCAATATATTTGATAACAAACTATTCAAGGTTTGGAAACTGCAACTCGAAGTTGCATACTTCCGAGAATGTATCAAATTAAAAATAGTGCCAAAAGGTCTAAGGCACTGGCAGTTCCCCACAGGACTAGTGAAAGGATCACTTTTCCATGCAGCTTTAATTACACTTTTTGATAGAAACGGGCTAGAGTTGCTAGCCCTGTTAAGTGATCAATACCAAATTTTAATTGATTCACTGCTGAGTGAAATTGATGAATTAGACGCTGCCATTAAAAATGATGTTGATTATCAGAGATATCAGTTTGAATATGAGAGATGCTTTACAAGTATTGATGAACAGCTCAGTAGACTTAACTTGACTAAGAGCAAAAAAATCACCAGAGACTTAAATGACTACAAGAACTGTAAAGCGTACCCTAAGCCCCCAATTCATCCCAATACAACCCCTCTAACACTTGGGGAAATGAATGTGAGGGGACGGGACACTGGGGCTATACAGGGTGATTCGAGTAACCTAAGTGAGCCACAGTGGGAAGATGATATGGCTTATAATGGATCACTCACTAACTCTGATATCAGGAGAAGTGAGAGGATAGCGAATCAGAACAATAATTATATTGCTAACAACAACACTCGAGCAAACTCAAATAGTACCCACCAAGGTCAAAATTTTCCATTGGGAGCCTCCAACAGATGAGGGCAGAACAACAGGAGGAGGGGGGCCAGGAGAAAAAGGTGGTGAATCGGGCACTAAGTGTTGCCCCCTTTTCTATCGACAACCAGGACTGTAAAATTCTATTCAACAAGGACGGCGACTTCAAGGTGTTTCACTACACCGATTATGACATTAGTACTGAGACTGTTGAATTGTTATCTAAAGGTTATACCTTTGTACCATCTTTCCACTTTGATTTAGCTTGTACCTTGATTGATTTGAAGTTGTTTACTAGGAAGCTTAACCTGTTATTTCTCATGGGCAAGGATTTGAATAGAAAATCTGAATTTTACGTACCAATTGTTTTTAACCCTCCACTACACCCTATGTTGGCTATTTTTGAGAGAGCAACTGAAATAGACCTAAGGAACTTGAAAAAACAAAAAAACAGGTATGGGCACAACAGCCATAATACAACTAAGGAAGAAAGAAATGATTTAAAGTTTCTTAGGGAGGCCCCTATACGCTTGATGAAGCCAGACAAGGGGGGGTGGTATCACCATCATGTCCAGCGACGATTACATTATTAGAATTAATCGTATCTTGGACAGTGACACTTATTTAAAAACAACCATTAATGAGATGAATGGAGCTCATCAGAGGGTTAAGGGCTTCATAGAGGAACTTTACATCGAGGCACAAATAGATAGAGAAACTTATAGCTACATGCAACAGCTAACACCTAGAACTCCTGTGTTATTTGGGATCCCCAAAATTCACAAAAACATTAACAACCCTCCCATGAGGCCCTTAATAGATGGAAGGAATAGCATTACTTATACCTGTGCCAAGGTGTTGGATAGGACTTTACAAAAATATGTAAAGAAGGAAAAACAAATTACCAAAGATTCATGGTCATTCCTTGGTTCCATCAACACTGTAGGGTTCCACCCTGACTGCCTGCTAGTAACTATAGATGTGAAGGACCTTTACTCTTCTATCCCCCACAATATAGCTATAGATTGGGTATCTGCAATGTTAAGGCTATTGGGAGCACCAAATGAAGAAATCCAACTGGTAGGGGAGTTAATCGATGTGGTCCTTTCATATAATTATTTGAAGTTCAATGAAGAATTGTACCACCAGAGAATTGGGGTAGCCATGGGCTCCCCATGTGGTGGGAGCATCGCAAATCTAGTCATGGCATTTTGGGAGAGATCTTTCATGTTGAATGAAGGTGTTTTTAATTCCAAACTAATTTTCTATACAAGGTTCCTAGATGACATTTTTGTAATGTTTAATGGAACCGAAATGGAAATTAAGGAATTCATGGATTCTCTTAACAATTCCACCGAGTTCCTTTCTTTCACATTCAAATACAACAAGGATAGGATCGACTACTTGGATGAAGACCTTAGGAAAGACTACAACAAAATAACATGGGTGTCTAAAATCTACAGGAAAGAAACGTATTCTAATTCTTTTCTACACGTTTCCAGCTGCCACCCAAAACACCAAAAGAAATCTGTGGTAAAAGGCCAATTGGTCAGGGTGGCTAGGATGACAACTAATGATACGGAATTCTTGGAAGAATGTGGCACCTTAATGCAGTTCTTCCTGAGAAGGGGATACCCTTACGAGTTCTTGTATGAGATCATGGTAGAGGTTAAACTTAAAAGAACCCTAAAAGTATATGTCCCTTTGTTGAATAATGTAAGTAACAACCAGATGGGGACAATAATACAAGAGCCTAGGGAAATTCATGACTTTAGTGATGGTGACCTTCAGCTTAAACTACCGAATAAACCTAAGGTTGTTTACAAAAGGGGTAGCAATTTAAAAGAGCTATTGGAGAGTAGTAGGCAACCCTACACAACCAAAAAAGGTATGTTTAAGTGCAACATGTGCAAGTATTGCAAGTATATTGATGAAGGTCGCAACTTTGAAATTGGAGAACTAAAGTTTAAGACACACTCCAAGTTTAATTGTAACAGCAAACAAGTGGTGTACCTAGCAAAGTGTTCCCAATGTCCGGCTTTTTATATTGGGAAGACGGATAGAAAGTTGAACGAAAGGATTTATGAACATCTATGCAGTATCAGGAGTAAAAAATTGACTAACGCTCTGACAAGGCACAATAATGACAACAGTCGACACGAGTTCAAGTTTAGGGTTATTGACCAACAAGTCAGAGATGCAAAGGGAGGACACGATTTATTAAAATTGGAAAGGAAAGAACTCCTCTGGCAACTGAGGGTTAATGCAAACCAGAGGCCAGGTATTAATGAAATGAGTTCTATAGTATGCATCTTGAGACTGAAGAACTTGGAGAGGTAAATATCACAAATTTTCTATACATTAAATTTCTGTCCAAACCCTGGTCTATTTTTGATCGACTTTTGATTTACTCTCGACATACTTCCTACAATTTCTACATTATATAAACATGTATTTTTCATATATATGTTTTTACATATTTTTTATAATTACCCACTGGTGGGAGTGTTTGGGGCCCCTTGGTTAAGATCGTTAGAGTTATTAAAATGAAGAAATAAACCACTCCAAACTGAAGAGTCCTTAGTTAAAAATTGAAGAAAATGTTGATGAAACAAAACTTCGGACTCACCACGATCAATCTAAAAAACTTAAAGAATTTTATTTAAAACGGTAAGCGCTTTCGCGTATTTTAAATACGCTTCCTCAGACCATGAACAACAAAGTAAAACTGTGAGGTTATATAGTCACACTCATCATCTTAAAAATAATAAAACAATTAATCAATTAGCCAATTAGCAAATTAAAAGGTATCAGATTTTCTTCAAACAGCAGCATAGTATATAGCAAGTTTCAGCCCATATGTATTTAAACAAATACACATCATTTACTAACATCTCCTAAATGAAATACTTTAAACTAACTGAACATCCATATAATATATATATGTATAAAATAATAAACAATACTAAGCAATTTATGTATGTGTAAACATGAATATTTAAACATTTATAAATAAATATACAGATATAAAGTATACACATGAATCTATTTGAATGAATAAATAAATAAATAAATACAATTTCAAGATCTATGATTAATATAAAAACCTTATTTAGATGATTAATAATTATAATAATTTTTTTAAGAAACCAATGTCAAATAAATATATGGACATAATAACTAGCTGCTTCAAGTATCCTGATCTATTAAAAAATACTCTATAGCATATGAAATGACAGAATATAAACATGAAATAGAACATATCAAAACTACTTGTGCAAAAATGAGTACAAAAGTAAAAGAAGTTATGCACAGTAACTACAGTACTATTGACCTAGTTATCTCCGACAATTAAGATATGACCTGAGTGAAGAATATGTATTTAAACCAGGGGGATAATGTCCCCTCAGCTTAAAAATCCATTGTAATTCCTTCTGTTCTAGATAACTCATATAGTCGCCACCTCTGACATTTGGTTCAACAATCTGTAACACCCTAAACAAAAATGAGTGGTCAGGGTAAAGCATGATGTGCTTTGCTAAAGCATTTAATTAATTTTTACTTTTTTTTTTTTTCAATAATAATTCTTTATTTTATTTTTTCCAAACAACTAATACAGTACTACCAACTACTTACAATATGTACATGAATGCTTCCAACAGTTACATAGAATCATTATACATACCTATACACTTCTAAAAAAAAAAATAATGAAGAAAAAAGAACTAGTAACCATATAAGACTTATCTCAATAAAATTCAACAGTTATTCAGTTTTTCCCAGCGAATAGTGGAATGGAACTTTAAGCTAATACAATGTTAAAGATTTGTTCCCATATTTTTGTATTGTTTACATTTTTCTTATGATCACTAATTAGAAATTTATGTGCTAGAATATGTTTGGTGGCTACTATCTTGAAATTTTGCCATGATGTCTGTAAAGGGTTCAACCAATTGGAAGCTATATATAACTTCATCAACAAAAAATATTGACTAGTATAATTCTTTGGGTTCTTTCCAAGTTGGGTGGTGGAATATGTAAAATCGTAAATTCCCAGGAGAGTGTGGAATGTTGATATCCCATTTTGTAGTTGAAGTTTCAAGGAATTCCAGAGTTTGAAAATACATTTACAACTCCAAAACATATGTAGGAGGTCGGCTGTTTGATCTATACAATATGGGCATTTTGGTGAGTTCTTTGAGTTAAATTTGTGTAGAGTGAGCGTATAATACGCGTTATTAAATATCATCAATTGGGTAAATAATAGCTTCTGAAGGGACACAGATTTTATGGTTAAGTGAATTGCTTTTAGTATTTTACTTTCTTCAATTGTCAACAATTTCTCTCTCCAGTATTTGGAAATTAATATTTGATTATTATATTTTATTTCTTTAATCAAACCATATGCTGCAGTTATATATTTACATTCCTGTGTAAGGGTTTGCCATAAGTTCAGACACATGTTTAAATCTTCTTCTTTAATTATGTCATTCCCTTTACTAAGGTAACTTATTGATAGGTCTTTTAATTGTCTTATTATAATTAGATACGATTTGGGGAGATTCAACTCTTCTAAAATATTGTGAATCGGGATACCTAAAAAAGGATATAAATCAAGTAGGGTTAAATTAATTATAAGTGGGAATTTCTTAAGGTCTATCAGCTGGTTACCAATTTTCAGATTTGGATTTTTGTGAAATGGTTGAAGAATTATCATACTTTGCAAAAGATTTAATGAGTTAAAGAGATTTTGTACTGAAACTATATATGTTTTGATATGTTCCAACACGAAGTACACTTTAAGAGTATTTTTGTTTAAAAAAGGTAATGCCTTGCAGTTAATATCCAATTCCTTGACATGTTTATGATTAAGAACCAGCCATTTGGGAACCCATTTCGAGTTACACCCATCAAAGTTAATTATTCTTAAAAGTCTATTGGTGTTTATTATTAAATAATATGTTTCGAAATTAGGTAGATCCAACCCTCCCCTATTTTTGGAGCCATCAATTTATCATACGATATCCTAACTTTTCTAGGTTCCCATAGAAATCTAGCTAGTTCTGTATGAAGCTGTTTGAAGAATTTTTGGAGATTTGAACTTGTGATGCTCTAAAATATATAGTAATCTAGGAAGTATATTCATTTTAATAATTGAAGTCTTCGCCATTATTGGTAATTTCAGATTATCCCATCTTTTCAAGTCAGATACTATCTGCTCCCAAATAACCTTAACATTATTGAGATAAAAATCTCTGTTGTCAGTTGAGAAAACCACTCCTAAGTATTTTATTTTTCTTCTGATTTTACCTGCCCTACTAATGGTAATAGTGAAAAGGTGTAGGTGTCTTTAATGGGAATATCTTAGTTTTTTTTAAATTTAATTTATAATTGGAAATTTTGCAAATTCTTCTACTGCCTTTAATATTTTATTAGTATGCAAAACAGGTGTTGTGCAATAAATACTCAAATCATCTGCAAAAGCAGCCATTGTGATCTTCGTACCATAGATCCTTGGAGCATTATGATAGATATTTTGTTTAATGTGCAAAATAGAGGTTCCAAATACAAATTGAATAACAAGGAGATAAAGGACAGCCTTGGCGTGTACCATTTTTAATTTGAATTCTTTTGAAAGATTCCTGTTAATGACTAGATTTGTATAAGGATTGGTATATAATTTTTTAAAGTTGAAGTGAATTCTTGGTATGTTAAAACATGTTAAAATGTCAAATAAATATTCTAAGTTCACTCTGTCAAATGCTTTTGTGCATCAATTCTGAGTGCGTAAAGATTATGGTTATAATGGGTGGCATGAGAAATCATTGTATGCAGTGTTAATGTATTATCTATAGTTTGTCTGCTATTTATAAAACCGGCTTGTTCATCAGATATTATAGGGTTAATTACCATTTTCAACCTGTTAGCCAAAATCGATGTCATAATTTTCATATCTATGTTTAAAAGTGAGATGGGTCTATAATTATCCGGGTTTTGTCGATCAGTATTTTCTTTTGGTATGAGAATAGTTTTCGATGCATTAAAGTGTGGGTCAGTAATTTTATTGTTAATAATATAGTTAAAGACCACTGACAGTATTTTCCCCAGAATATCACTAAAAGTTTTATAAAATTCTGTAGTCAAACCATCCGGTCCCGGAGCTTTGTATGGCTTCAATTTCTTGATAACATCAGTTATTTCCTCTGAAGAAATAGGTTTAATCAGGTTCATATGAAGCTCATCATTAATCTTTGGAAATATAATTTTCTGAAGAAAATCATTATTATTCTTATTTGGATTTACATCCTGTTGTTCACCATATAGTTCTGAAAATATTAGTTCAAAACCTTTATGATATCTTCCGTATTGGTGTATGTTTTACTGTTGAAGTATATTTCAGGGATTTGGGAAGGTGACTTGATTGATTAATAATCGTGCTAGTGCTTTTGACGGGGTCTGTATGTGATTAGCGTATTTTACCAGCATTTTCTGTTCATGGAATGATAATTTACTGTTTTGTAATAAAAAGTTTTTCTGACAATTTAATAATTCCGTTTGGTTTGTTTACTATAATTTCTAATTAATTCCTGATCTAATAATTCAATTTTTGATTCCAAGTCATGCATATCTTTCACTTGTAATTTCTTGTAGAAAGTAGCTTTTTGGATAAACATTCCTCTAATTTGCACTTTGATAGTTGCCCATTCTATGTCTGATGGATGTCGGTTTTCTAAAAGCTTATTTAATAATTGATTAAAACTCCTGAGCTTCTTTTAATACATCCTCTTTATGCAATAGATATGGATTTAATGTCCAATTATAACCCCTAGCATGCAATTTATGACAAGTATCTTTCTTAAAGGTTAATGTGATCCTGGAGTGATCCGACAAATAACGAGCTTGTATGTATATATAGGGATCAAAACACATTAGTGTATCTGATATTAAAAGAAATCGATCCTGGACCACATTTTATGACAGCTCGAATAAAATGTGAAGTTATTTGGATTCATTTGGTCCTTATTATATTTAAATGGATCATAAAGTTTAAAATCTGCTTTAAGTTCCTGCAGTGCTATCACTGCCTGATTATTATAAGATCTATGGGGACTTGTTTTATCTAGTTTAGGGTCTTGGTATGTATTCCAGTCACCTCCTATTATTATATAATAATTGTTATATTGGTTTAAAATAAAGTAAAGTGATGTTATGAAGGTTTGCTGATTGGTACATGGGGCATATATATTAAGAAGAATCACCGGTTTATCGTAAAATTTTGTTATAAAAATTACATAACACCATCTTCCTTCTTTATCCATTTTAATATCTAAAATTCTCTCTTGGAACTGAGTTTTGATGATTATTGCTACACCTGCACTATTAGTTGTCCTTCGAAGCTATTACCCCCCTGATCCATTTTTTATTTTTAATGGCAGTCCATTGATCATTAGCCAAGTGGGTTTCTTGTAACAATATAAATTGTGCTTTTGACTGAAGAAGTAAATGAAAAATAGTTTCCTTTTTTCAGATTCTGGAAACCTTTAACATTCCATGAGTCTATTATCCACATAAAAATACTTTTAAAATGTTAGTGTATATGTTGAATTTGAAAAACGATACTAGATTCCGGTATAATATCAGATTTTGAAATATCTGGAAGCAAACTAAATGCCCCATCCCTAACCAGTGCCTATCCACTATTCTCCTGGACCAGGACAAACATAGGTTTTAACACTGTTTATACTTCTATTGGTATACATCAATCCTAAATGACTATTATATAATAACACCCTAACAAGATATACAAAACCTATGATAACTACAACTAACCCTACAAAAACTAACCTACACATTCCCCATTAAACACTAGTACCTATCTACAGCTCTTGAACATATTAGTTAGTTAACACACTGTTATGTCTTACATACCAATTTCTTATTCTACCCTGTAATGATTTACATACATTATTAATTAAATAATTGGTTATATTATCCTAGAATAACTAACTGTCTTATCTAACTTTGCCTAGGTAAGTATAACATGTTAACAGCAGCATTGATAAAAACAACATCAGTAACATTTTTTTTTTTCACCATTAATGTATTAATACTGTAAGAAATATATAGCTAACATAATGCACAGAATCTCTAGAACCACATAAAATATATATCCTTCCATTCCCTTAGGAATAGGAGAGTGAATTATACATGTTAACACATATAGATTATCATAGCATTAATAAGGAGAAAGTTTTTTTTTTTTTTTTTTTGTAGTAACATAAACAATATAACAGTCATTTCAAAGGCAGAAAAGCAAAATATCAATAGTATATAATTATAACTGCATTTCTATCTTCAGGCACACTATCTAGATCCAAAATAGAATAACTGTAGTAACTTTATATTGTTTCTAACATTGTAGTTAAATTACTCTATTTAACCATATGTTACAGCCCAGTTTAAATCCTTACCTGAATAAGCTGACATTTCTTTATACAAAATAAAAGTCAAACCTCTCTAAAATAGTCCAGGAGCCTCGTTTTGCCATTCTAAAAGCTTCCCCTGGCTCCACAGAGCTCTGGCTACTTCCTGGTATAAAAATCTTGATTTTGAGTTCTCGAAGGGGGACCCATTATGTGGACAGATTTCGGAAGTGCCACAACAAAGCTGACCCTCTGGAGCATTTCTAGGACTTCCTGTTGACTCACAGACACACACAGTTCATCAAGGCTGCAGGAGTTCATGAAATCTTTAGATTTAAGCTGGACCTGTAAGAAAATACTGGTTAATGATTAAACAGGGGGCCTGGTGAGAAAAAAGAAGCAAACAAAGGATTTTGAAGCCTTGAGGTATAGTAGCCATGGAATCCCAGAATCTGTATTGCTGTACACAGACTGAATGTTCCAGTTAAGCTTCTGAAGTTGGAAGGGATTTAAAAGTCTTCAAAAAGGTGAGTTTTGCTTCCTTTTTTGTAGAAACAGAATATTTGGCTCCATCAAATGTAAAGATTAATGTACTTGGATACTTCATCTGGAATTTTATATTTTTATCAATAAGAAATTTGCAGTAAGGGGCTAATGCTTGTCTGGCTTGTCTGATTTGCATTGGTAGATCTTGACCCATAGAAACTCTGTTATTTTGCCACATTACAAAACCTCCTTTCTTTTTCATAGTTAGAATTATTTTATTTACATCTTGGTAATTCAGAATTTTGACATAAACCGGTCTAGGAATATTTGATGCTTGTGATTCCCTGAGAGCTCTGTGTGCTCTTTCTATGACTATTTGCTTAGCCATACCCGAGTCCTGGAACAATATTTCCAGTATCTGTGTAATGGTAGGCATTAGATCATTATATTGAATATTTTCCAGGATTCCTCTAATAATTATGTTGTTTCTTCTGGATCTTGCCTCCAGGATCTTGGTCTGCATAGTTTGAATGTCCAGGTCATGAATATCTGTTTTTTTTTGTAAGAAATGTTATTCTGTCCTCATTATCAGATATTCTAGCCTCAGATTTATCTATTCTGTCGAGAATTTGACTGCATGTGGCATTAAAAGCAAGTATCTGGTTTGAAAGTGCATTTAAAGATTCTTGTATGGGTAACAGTGCTGTTTTACTGTCCTCCATGTTAGCTAGCTGATCCGGTTGGTTTGTTCCTCCTGTTTTTAAAAGATCTTGTGGTTTTACAGTTTTCTGTCTTTTAAATGTAGAGTCTTTCTCTGGTGACATCAGCATTGATAATTTAGTTTTAGTTGTTGTTGTGTCCATATTTTTGTCCAGTTTTGACATCTTGAAACAGAAATCAGATAGATCCTTTGTTTATAGCTCTATTCAGAGTCAGGCAGACAATCAGCTTTAATCCTGTGAAATTAATTAGTTTTTCCTTCGTTCTTTTGATTCTCAGTCGTAGTTTGGTTGTAGTAGAATAGTTATATCTGGTAATTAATGCAAAAAGACTTGTAGTATATCCTCAGGGTTACTTATTCTTGCGAGTAACTGGAGAGCTGTAGATGTACAGTGTCTACAGAAAGGCAGCCATCTTTGTCTCCCAATTAATTTTTACTTTTAATATCGTACAAGTGGTTATAAATTCTATTTTTCAGTTTCCGTTTGGTTAAACCTATATAAAACACAACATAACTCACATATAGCCAAATAAATCAAACCAGAGGTCTCACACGAGGCCTGAAACCTAGGACTAAAGGAATATCTCCGCTCAGGATGTACAAACACCTGTTCTTTTGAAATATATTTGCAATATCTGCAATGATTGCAAGGAAAAGTGCCAAGTCTCTTTCCGCAAGAAACTTTGATCGCTTGACCAATTCCTGGAATATCACACAAAAGTCTTTTTAGGTTTTTGTTATTTCTATACGTAAAGAGAGGAGCCTTGCCTACTAACTGTAGTGTCTGTTCATCTGTTGTCAATACTCCCCAGTTATTAGTTATAATCTTTCTAATGTTAGGACTGTCATTAGTGTAGGTAGTTACAAACCGTAATCTCTCAGTCATATTCCTTAAACTTTTTTGAGTGTGAACATCAACATGTAACTTATACTTAACATCAGTATTAGGTACTACCGTCTCATCTAAAACCTGTGCTCTAATAGATTTTATCAAGCTATTACTATAGCCCCTATCAGTAAATGTCTTCTCAATTTTATCAGCCTCTAATAACAGATCCAAGTTGTCTCTGCATAACTTTGACAACCTAATGAACTGACTTTTTACTATACCACCAAATACATGGTGGGGATGCATGCTGTCAAATCGTAGAATAATGTTCTTCCAGCATGTTTTCCTGTGCAAAATGGAGATCAATCTACCTCTTCTGATGTCTAAACTGACATCTAAAAAATTCACTGAATCATAGGATGTTTCATCAGTGAATCTAAGGAAACTAGTTGTTCTCTCTAAATAATCCTTAAATAAATTAAATTCATCTACAGACCCATCCCATACAATTAAAATATCATCTAGAAAACGCCTATATACCAGGACCTTGCTAAACCAGTGATGAGTGAAAACAAACTCCCTTTCCCATTGATACATCATCAGGTTGGCGTATGTATTTGCACAGGGGGTGCCCATGACCACACCTGATTCCTGTAAAAACAGGCATCCCCCGAATGAAAATACATTGTTACATAACACCAAATCTAGAAGTTGACAAATAAGTATTTCTTTATTCCTATCAATGGAGGGAAAAATTAGTAGCAATTCCCTTATTGCCTGTATACCTTTATCATTCGGTATAGATGTAAACAGACTCTGAACGTCCATAGTGACCAATAAATGTTGTCCTTTTACTAATTCTTTGTCCATTAAATCTAAAAATTCTAACAACTGATAAGTGTCCTTTAAAATACTGGGAATCTCAAAGACTAGAGGTTTCAACATATTTTCTAAATAAATCGAAATATTTTCAGTAGCCCATTTTTCCCCGGACACTATTGGTCGCAATGGAGGTGGAAAAACGGCTTTATGCATCTTTGGTAAGCCTTTGATGACGGGAATTTGTAGGTATTCATTGTGAAAAAACTCATATAAACTTTTAGAGATCTGGCGACACATAAGTAGATCATATAGTGAATCATTAATGAAATTATTTTCACTAATTTCCCTTGATCTATTTTCATATAAGTAATGTCATCATTCAACATATCAAACATAAGAGATACATAATTGTCAGTATCAAATAACACCATGCCTCCGCCCTTGTCAGCAGGTCTCACTACAAGGGATGGATCACTAATAAGCTTATTTAAAGATGTTCTCTCTTCACTGGACAAATTAAAATATAAACATTTTCTATTACCATTTTGGAAGTAGTTATAAAAGTCACATTCACACATTTTAATAAAAGAGTCAATGTGTCCTGGTAATAGCGGAGAAAAAGTGCTTTTCCTCTTGTAGGGAGGGGAATCTGGATTATTGTAATGTTCAGTTCCTGTTGTTTTAGCATTAAAATACAGTTTAAGGGCTATAGCTCGCCCAAACATACGAAGATCTGTTAATAAGTCTGATAGGACACTTCCCTGTGAAGGGACAAAAGAAAGCCCCTTGTTTAACAACCCCATATCATGAGTAGTGAGGACATACCTGGATAAATTGAAAAAATCCCCCACAATATAGCTATAGATTGGGTATCTGCAATGTTAAGGCTATTGGGAGCACCAAATGAAGAAATCCAACTGGTAGGGGAGTTAATCGATGTGGTCCTTTCATATAATTATTTGAAGTTCAATGAAGAATTGTACCACCAGAGAATTGGGGTAGCTATGGGCTCCCCATGTGGTGGGAGCATCGCAAATCTAGTCATGGCATTTTGGGAGAGATCTTTCGTGTTGAATGAAGGTGTTTTTAATTCCAAACTAATTTTCTACACAAGGTTCCTAGATGACATTTTTGTAACGTTTAATGGAACTGAAATGGAAATTAAGGAATTCATGGATTCTCTTAACAATTCCACTGAGTTCCTTTCTTTCACATTCAAATACAACAAGGATAGGATCGACTACTTGGATATAGACCTTAGGAAAGACTACAACAAAAAAACATGGGTGTCTAAAATCTACAGGAAAGAAACGTATTCTAATTCTTTTCTACACTTTTCCAGCTGCCACCCGAAACACCAAAAGAAATCTGTGGTAAAAGGCCAATTGGTCAGGGCGGCTAGGATGACAACTAATGATACGGAATTCTTGGAAGAATGTGACGCCTTAATGCAGTTCTTCCTGAGAAGGGGATACCCTTACGAGTTCTTGTATGAGATCATGGTAGAGGTTAAACTTAAAAGAACCCTAAAAGTATATGTCCCTTTGTTGAATAATGTAAGTAACAACCAGATGAGGACAATAATACAAGAGCCTAGGGAAATTCATGACTTTAGTCTCTCCTGTAGTTTTTGTTGCACATTTAATCTAGATTCCCATCGAATATTCAATATTATCTTAAAAAATTGGGACTTTTTATCCAGTGATGGTGACCTTCAGCTTAAACTACCGAATAAACCTAAGGTTGTTTACAAAAGGGGTAGCAATTTAAAAGAGCTATTGGAGAGTAGTAGGCAACCCTACACAACCAAAAAAGGTATGTTTAAGTGCAACATGTGCAGGTATTGCAAGTATATTGATGAAGGTCGCAACTTTGAAATTGGAGAACTAAAGTTTAAGACACACTCCAAGTTTAATTGTAACAACAAACAAGTGGTGTACCTAGCAAAGTGTTCCCAATGTCCGGCTTTTTACATTGGGAAGATGGATAGAAAGTTGAATGAAAGGATTTATGAACATCTATACAGTATCAGGAGTAAAAAATTGACTAATGCTCTGGCAAGGCACAATGATGACAACAGTGGACACGAGTTCAAGTTTAGGGTTATTGACCAACAAGTCAGAGATGCAAGGGGAGGACACGATTCATTAAAATTGGAAAGGAAAGAACTCCTCTGGCAACTGAGGGTTAATGCAAACCAGAGGCCAGGTATTAATGAAGTGAGTTCTATAGTATGCATCTTGAGACTGAAGAACTTGGAGAGGTAAATATCACAAATTTCCTATACATTAAATTTCGGTCCAAACCCTGGTCTATTTTTGATCGACTTTTGATTTACTCTCGACATACTTCCTACAATTTCTACATTATATAAACATATATTTTTCATATATATGTTTTTACATATTTTTTATAATTACCCACTGGTGGGAGTGTTTGGGGCCCCTTGGTTAAGATCGTTAGAGTTATTGTTAGATTTGTGGGTACTTTCCTACTTAAATACATCAAGGGACCAAATTCATAATATACAACTAATATAATATAAATATTTTCATTGTTGATCCACCATTAGTGTTTAACTGTTAGTGGTAGCGTGGGTTTGACCCACCTTTTAAAATCAGTTTTTGATGTATTTTAAAATCAGCCCCATTATTGATTTAATCAGTACTGTATTGTTTTTAATAGAATTTTCTATCCCCTATTTCTTAGTTTTGGTGCAAGTATACCATGTTTAAATACAAGTTTTAAATACCTTCATTAGTGATTTGTTTTAAAGGTAGCGTGTTTCTTGCACTTTATTTGTTTATGCTTTCACAGAGCACTCGAATTGGCCAGACACTTTGGAACAACTTTTGGTCCATTTGTTTTGTGTTGAAGCTTAGGTACTTATGCTGTAAAATCTGTAAAATTTGCACAACAAAAGTGGCTTTTGGTGCTTTGTTTTAAATGTAGTGTGTTTCTTGCACTTTATTTGTTTAGCTTTCACAGAGCACTTGAATTGGACAGACATTTTGGAACAACCTTTGGTCCACTTGTTTTGTGTTGAAGCTTAGGTACTTATGCTGTAAAATCTGTAAAATTTGTACAACAAAAGTGGCTTTTGGTTTCTACCTGTTTGCTTTGTGGTAAACTCTGACTGACTTGAACTAAGGCGACTCTAATGTACTAGGTTTTATGAAGTACCTGTGTGAATTTGTCAATCAGCCTTAATTGGCTGAGGTATGTGTTTAATCAACGTATTAGTATAAAATAAGAGTTATACTAGGTTTCACTGTTTGCTAGCTTCTGACGAAGTCAGGAATTTTTCTTGTCGAAAAGTGTACCGATACTGAACGCACTTTAAGCTCAATAAATTATTTTTGTGAAGAGGGCTTCCGTTTCTACGTGGTCTTCTGTGTGGAGACATGCATGAATGGGTGTACCTTCGTTGAAGGTTATGCATCAGGGCTGGCAATTCGGCACGTAAAAATCTACTGCCAATCATTAGCGGACTGGAGTTCCGCTGTAGCGACCCCTAACCAGGAAAAGCCGAAAGACACAACAACAACAACTGTGACTCTCTTCTAGAGAAACGCTGTTGTGCTAGATTTTAATATTCATCATACAAGAGATCACACTCTAAATTGCCTGTAGGTGTGAGCATGTGTGTGAGTGAGTGATAAGGATGAATTATCGCAGCAGGGCTAGCCACCCAGCAGTGTAAACCTTGGCTCGAGACGATTGTCACTGTTGAAGTGACACCCTGACCCCATGTGCAAAAATGGGAAAAGGGGTAGAGGATAGATGGATTAATGGATACAAGAGATCAATTGAGTAACTCCTTTTTTCTGGTTTCAGTTCCTTGCATAACTTATAAAATATCATTGGGACCTTCATGAAACTCATAATAGTGCACACTGGGATGCTTAAATTCACTCATGGTCTTGTGTGAACTCCAACCACCAAAACATAGCTGCACACAGTATTTTAAATTTGTGACATGGACATGTTCACTGGCAGGTATTAGAATACAATTTTAATATGGCAGTCATGTTGACAAGAAAAGGAATAGCACCATTGTGTGTGGAATACAGATTTCTACCCTAGGGGCTTCTGCCATGTCTTTGAACCTGTTAGCTGAAATGCTGATTCACTTTCAGAATCCTTCACCCTATACTTCACTTCCATTTATAAGTTTAAACATTGCTCAAGCTTGAACTGGGCTTGTACAGTTAGAATGTGGTTTCATTTGTTTTGTGCTACTAGACATTAGGTTGTTTTTTTTTTCTTCAAATACAAATGCATATAGGTTCATAGGTGAGCACCAGATAATAACCACTTGGGCCTTTTTAGGCCTAGCAATGAATCCCAAATCTCTGACAGGATCTGGTACCCTTGATAAGTGTAAGCAGAGACTTGGGAGATGAAACATTTACAAGCAAGTGCCTGGAAGATGATGTATTTAAAGGCTGCCTATGTCCATTAGAGACACTGATGAAAACCAGGGGTGAATTTCCTGGTCCCCATCCAATTGTCTAAGTTACCCTTGAATTGGGTTAGGGAGGAACTCTCCTTTACATGAATGGGGAACTTATTCCAGAGATGGGACAGCCTCTGGAATATATACCTGTCTCTTCAGCAGGTCCTATTTATATCACAGGCCAGGCAAGGTTTAAGTATTTAAATGGGTAGATCTGGTGTTGTTTGTTTTACAGATGTGAAAGAGGTCCATTAGAATGGGATCCAAAGATTCCTTGTATGCCAGCCATAGATCTCCCCTCAACAGCCTGTAGGAGACAGAATACAAGGACAGGGCTTTGAGGTGGTATGCATTGGACATGTTATTTATGCCCTGTATTCATTTATTGATGAATTTCTGTGGTACAATTCCAGGTAAAACATTGATGTATAGATAGGTTGTTACCTGACTGGGTATCATATTCTGTAATTCAGTCTGCCATCAGAGGATTTAACAAACCTCAGGACCCCTTGAATATAAGAAATAAATGTCACTTCAGTTACAGGATCACAGGTTCATCCAGAATACAAGGAATTTGAGTCACAAGACTGTTTACATGTTACCAATAGTCCTTCTAATGCTAACTCCTCTTCTGATGAAGGGAAAAGCAGGTCAGTCACAAAGTATATGTGCAAATATCTATCCAATCATCCAGGTTTAATTTGAAGGATGTTAGTTTGCCATTTTTTTAACTTGCAGGAGAAGTCTGTCATAGAGATGGGGTATACAACGAATAATACATTTGTCTCTCCAGTGCACTTTATTTATGTGTTTATGGAGATTTTAAGTCCCAAGTTCTGGTATTAATAGAGTTATTTGACTTGTGAAAGATACAAATAAATGAAGAAGTGATCCTTAATGATATGGAATGCAAGACATAGATCATCCTGCAATAAAGTATAAGAAATTGAGTAAAAGGGATAGCACTTCAAGCCTTTCCTGGTAGTTGATGGTAGTTGATACTAATGCCACATATAAGTTTACAATCCATCCTAAAATATTTTCTATTTTTCAGTTTTACTTGTTAGTCTGTGGTAATTCATCCAAGAGTCAGTTCACTTCTCTAAAATTACAGTCATGTTTAAAATTATACCAGCAAGCACAAGGGGCTTAACTGTCTTTGATGTGGAGTGGAATTCAGAAGATTGTCAATAAGGCCTGACAAGGGCTAGCGTTGAGCTGTACTGGTATGGCTTATCAATAGTTATTCAAAGAGGCAGATCAAAACAATATGTTCATGAGTGTATCATTAGGCAACTTGTTGAGTTGTACTGGAGTACAACGCAGTAGTACAGCTTAGCACAGCTTTTCTTCACTGAGTGAGCCATTGCATCCCCCAAGCAACTGACTTTTTGTTTACATCAGAGAACAAGATATATCCACCACTGAAGCTTGTGTAATGGATGGGTAAATTACTGTACCTTATAAACAAAATAAATTATCGTGGATTTTCCAAATCTTTGTTGCTGCACAGAGGGGCTACAGCAACTACAATGTGGCATATTCTCGGCTTGGGAGTGCCTTCTGTGTGGAGTCTGCATGTCCTCCCAGCGGTTAAGTACCATTCGAAAGACATGCGTGCGTAAATGGGCGTGCATTCGTTGAAGGTTGGGCGTCAAGCTGGCACCTCGGCATTTCGTAAAAATCTACTGCCAATCATTAGCAGACCGGAGTTCCGCTGTGGCAACCCCCAAAAGACAAACAACAACAACATATGCAAGAAACCTGTCACATGTCCTGGGAAAGCAACAAAGGAGTCTTAGGATTCAGTGGTGCTTTTCACTTCTCGTTTGAATTGTTTCTTACAGCCAGTATTAGGATGCAAAGAAAAATGGTTTACACTGTGTACCAAACTGCTTGTACCTCTTGCCTGCATGTGCTTTTTGTGAATGGCAGCTGGCCATTTAGACCATACCCCTAGATGAGACAATCACTGCTGGCTAAACAAAAGGGTTGTGAATCCTACCCACAGTCTTTAAATGGAAGGAACATAAGCAGTGCCAGTACTGGTTTGAAATAAGCAATGCTAAGTAACAGTGAGGTCTTAGTTCTAAACATGACATATGGACAGACAGTATATATCAGCTTAAATAATCATTATTAGTCTGATTATTATAGCATATATTATTGAATTCCCTAGACATTATATCAGAAAGAAAAACAACAAAAAATTAATTATTATTAGTGTCAGTTTTCAGGTGGATGCAGCAGTATTTAGCAGGTGCTCCTCCTGGACTATACATGATAACAGTTAATATAAGAAAAGATGGAAGATAATAATATGGCGCCATTAATATAATGATAATATTAAAATATATATTTTAATTACCCTTTAGGATATAAGAATATACATTTTATGAATATCCAACTAAGAGGCCTTAAGTTGGACAGGATATCAGAAAAATCAAATTATAAAATAACAGACTGAATTTAACTTTGATTTCTTATATTGAAGACCTTATTCTTTGTGAAAAATGTTATAATATTGATTTGTAACAATGGAAGTAATGAACTTATAGGCCTGAATCCATGATGGCATTCCTGGCTAAGGATATGAAAAACAATATGTCAGGAAATGGATTCCTACCAGATTAAAATAATGTCCACATCTTATAAAGATTAGGCAGCAAGTATCTGATGCTCAAGATGAACAATTAATAATCTGCCTCATTTTTGGACATTAATAAAACTTTGACTCCGATGACTAGAAGCATGTAATGAGAGTAGAACAATGTTATCTTAAAAATGACAATGTTCCGTAGTCTGCCTGTTTTGATTAGCATATTTGACATTTTAGTTGAAGAGCATTCTGTGTATAGGGGCAGATCAATGCCTTGCAAACCCACATTTTTATAATATTTGCCGTTCACTGAATGAGAATGAATTAAGAGTCTACATTGTTCTGCATATGTTCTTGCATTTTGATTCTACTGAAATGGCTAAGATGAGACATGGACAGAAGACGTGAGATGCACAAATAACCAGTAGGTGTTTATAAGATTCTATGAGTGGATGACATGTGTGAAAATCTTTTTGCCTAGGTGGAAGAAATAGCCTCTTGACTCTCAGGTATGGGTTAATGTGTAGCATACTGCTCAACCTGCAGACATTGATAATAGGAAAAAAGGCCCTTGAAAATTAAGAATACCCAGCTAAAAATCTGGACATCTAATTAGCATAACATTTGAGTACCAAACAGTACTTAACTCTTCCCACTTCCAGTAGGAATGTGGAAGACTACTTAGAAACATGTTTAAAAAACAGTGACAAAAACAATGGACAGATATAAGCACATTATCCAAGATACAGTGCAAAATATGTAGACATTAATGCACTGCATTGCAAAATTCTACCACACAACGTAATTTATTTTTTCTTAAGAAAAATGGAGATGTAAGAATGTGTGTCCTCTTTCTTTAAATTATTGTTGTCACTAGTATGTTGGTCATGTAGTGTGGTTTTCTGTGTACTATACAGCCTCAAAAATTACATGTGATGAGGGGAATTTCGAAGACTGTATGAAGGGGCAAATAAAGATTGAACACAGGGCTATACCTCCAAAAAATAGGAGCATCCTGTTCAGGGGTAAATCAGGCCTAAAAATAGGAATGTTCCTCCAAAATATGGACATTTGAGAGCTCTGGTTTGTAGTCAGGGATTGGTGAGAGTAATTTGTTACTGGAGATTACATGAACCAGCTAAGTATCCAAGAACTGACTGTCTGCTGAAGGCTTACTGAGGAGACAAGCTTTCTTTTTCATAGATATAGAAGATGGGGAATGGAGACGTATGTTGTTGTCATTAGTTCATTCTAAAGTAGATTACTTTAGATAAAGGATGTAGGAAATATATTCATAGATGCATTCCTTGAATGCACATTTGGTGATGAGGTGCGGGACTATATTACTATATTTTAGTCCCTGCACACTTTCTATGTAGAGTTTTAGATTTTTGTTATTGTTGTTTTAGTATCTTCCTTCTGCATTTTTCCATCACCTTTCCCTATTGTTGCCATTCTGATCACCGGTCATAAGCCTCACCATGGTTTTAGATGAGAAATCTTCGCCTTTGGTAAATGCCATCACCCTACTGCCCAGGGGTAAGTACCTTACGTATGCTTTTTCATATGTCCATGCAGATTGTGTGCAATGCCTGCTAACATTACAACACTAACATTCCAATCAACAGTGCTAAAGGTAACCTGTTAATGATGTTTACCCACAATTATACGCAAGGAACCATATCAGCACACACTTGGAGATAGGCAAGCATTCCGGAGACCAGCACACTTCCCATGTCCAAACAATTTTCACTTGTTACCTCCCAAGTCTATCTTATGCTAGTTCTGGCTTATTCTTTAACCCTTTTCTGTACTGGTTGACCATCAGTTGTTACTGGTAATTGTCTTTACTTTCGTTCAGGATTTTGCGGTTCGGAGCTGTTAGTTTATTTATTTATTTGTTTGTTTATTTTTTTTTATTTTTTTTTGTGCTTTACATCCTCAGCCAGTTGGGTACAACTGTTTGATTGCATAGTGGATATTTTACATGCTGGAGATGTTGTACTAGGATGGTATGTATGAAATAATTTTTGTCTTTTCCCTGTTATAGATCACTACCCATGGTTCCATCATGAGATCCCCGGATCTTGGATGTGTGCCTCAAAAATCTGCATCTGTGGGACTTGGCTAGTGCAACATTTATAACATTTGAATACTAAAATAGCTCTCTGGGCACAGAGAAAAAAAATACCCAGTTTAAATAATAGCTTGGGCTCCTCTAGGAGTATATATGGGGGGAGGGGGCATGAATGATATAGCTTTGCTGACTTGTCACTTTTCAGGGGGAGGAGCAGTACACATGGTTAGGTATTGATTTCAAGTGTAGAATCCCTGATAAAGATTGGTGATTCAGCATGAGTGCTGGCTTCAAGTTGGACAGGGCAGTTATGCTGGGTGATGTCACCCACAGAAGTATATGACATATTCTTGGTGACACCCATTGCATGCTAAATCCTCAGGTAGTTACAGGCATGTACAGAGGGATTAGGGACTTAAAGCAACAAATTTGCATTCCCTCAGATTGGTGACAGCTCTGCTTTCCTCTTCTCAGCTCTCACCTCCTGAAGGAATGACTGGATATATAGAGATACAGAGAGATGTGAACGTGATGGTCACTGAGGCAGGCAAAAATCAAAGCTGTGGACTTTCATAAAAATGTTTTTTTTTTAATACTGATGCTCATAGTGATGGAATGCGAGTGAATGGATCAAATGATTTATATACACAGGAATGATTATTAATATAGCATTATACTTTAAAGCACATATATACATTTTAACTAAAACCTTGTATTCTAACTTCAAAATTTCAGTTTAATGTTGTGCAGGCTGCTAGCAAGCTGGCAAGTTCAGAAAATTATATTAGAATCATGTTGTACTGCTTTCAGCTATCAACTGCTGTTTACCTTTCACTTTTAAGGCTAATCACACGTTCCACAGTGATAAAGACCACTGTGATTACTAGAAAGCTGTAGACCCTTTCTCGGCTATTGAGAATTACTTTTAAATTGGCTGTCTTTGTCTTTGAATTACAAATGAACATTATCTCATCATATTCTACCCCATTGTTCTGTAAGAAAGAAATGTATATATTTATTGTTTGTATCTGTAGTTATAGATGTAGAAATATAGTATCACCTCAGTTCTAAAAAAGGCTGATGTAAAACACCATTACTTTATATACATTCTTAAGTGCTATGGTACAGTGCTTTGTTGACTATTCTGCCCAACATTTGATTATTTAAAACATTAAGATGTTTTGTGTGTTTATTCTTTAGTTGTTTATATGGACATGAGCACTATTTAGGAAACATAATAAATAAGAAAGAAGGTAAGAAAGGATATATAACTATTGGGTATACATCAAAAGAATGAAGCTATTATCATCAACCCAGTTATCAAGCAAGCAATAATGCCCTCCAGTGTGTGTGTGTTAATGTGTAATTAATGCCCGCCCAGGGGTGTTATGAGGCCCAGGACCACCAGTGGTGGGCCTCTACACCCCTGGAAGGGCATTCATTGCGCATTAACACAAACCCTGGAGGGCATTATTGCACTTAGAGAATGGGCTGTCTGTACAAATGTGGTGTTTTACTTACTTATATATATTGTTTTATTACTATATATATTTTTTAGTATATTTTTGATGTAATATAGTTCCTCCATCTAATGTTTCAAACTTGCTGTAGTAGATGTTAATGGTGCTGGAGGTAGCATTTTACAGTCAAAATGTAATATTTAAAAAATAACCAGGTTATTTACTTTATTTTTGGTCCCTTACTCCTAAATCATTTAGTTGGTAGTCACTGGAGATTGAAATTACTAAATAATGACACACATTTGAGCTTCAGACTTTTTTTCCCTTCAGAAAATACATGCTAACTTAAATTTTTTACTTTAGCAGCTTTGTAATTTTATAAGAGCAATAATTAAGTTTCTGTTTTAGAGCCTTTGTTCCCCCTTTATTTTAGATAGAGCACTAAATGGTTAAGTAAAACGCTATTTTATTATCATTCTTCTGTGTCCTGTGTGTTTCCTTCCAATGTGATGGTTCATGCTATCCCATCAGAAACCAACGCCAGAGTATGTCTCAAACAATAAAACAGCCGGTGTTCTGCAGGGATTGGGTCTCACCCTTTATACTCATGTTATAAATTATCAACTCGGACTTCGCTGCAGATCAGAAAAGCTAGAGTTCTGACCAAAGCTGTCAAGGTTGAACAATTATCGCTACCACAACAGACAAATGTTTTCATTACTGTTGTGTACCAGAAATGTCTGTTACCTGTCTGTCATCCCTGTGCTCTCTCTATTAAGTTCATATTGGTCATACTTCAAGAGAATAGAATGAGTAATTTAGGAAGCAATTCCGAAAATGCCTCAGCTGCAGCTGGATTAGAATATAACGAGAGTGCATTGAAGTAAAATGATGTCAACTAGGCTTTTTTAACAAAAACATAAAAAAAAAAAAACTTGCTTGAAAAAAGAAACTGCCTGTTCTACAGAAAAAAAAAACATGAACTTTGAAAAAAAATAGTAGTGGACATCCCCTTTGCTACTTGAGGAATGTGTCTTTATTATTTTGATTTGCAGAAGCATAGGGTGATAAGGTTAGGACTTGTCTTAGTCTGTTGAGAGGCATCCCAGGAAGCATGGAAACTGGCACAAATGGCTGTCCTTTAAGAGTTATGTGAGTATGTTACAGCCAGGATAGCACATATTACACATAGCACTCTTTGTGTGAAAGTTCCTGAGATGAAAGTACACCACTACAGTGTTGGGTAAAATAGAAAGACTTCTTGGACCTTTTATTTATGAAAGCGTAGTGCAGGTTTTCTCTGAAACTTGTTCATCAAATACAATAATAAAAAGGGAAAGCCTTTATCATATAAACATATCCTAGTTTTAGCACATCAAAAACAATAAAGAGAAAACAAAATCAGTCTAAAGGTTATTTGATTCCAACATCCAGCATCCACCATAATAGGGTATTTGCCCCCATGACACTAACATTAATATTCCACCACCATAATAGGGTATTTGCCCCCATGACACTAACATTAATATTCCATTAAAGCATCACCATCGTAGAGTGCATTGTTTTTTCCATTAGCATAGGTATTAGACACTTCAATATGACCCTCTTTAATAAAATTCTTAATGTAACTAACTGTTCTCCCTTGGTGTATCCCCTAGAGCATACTGTCACTTATTATAATGACTCCTTCCCCATGCTTTTAAACAGCCCACAGTTAGTAAAGAAGAGTGAAATCATGGTCCTTGCGATGCATTATTGCCCATTAAATCCATGATGTATAATCATTTTTGGAATGTGTACCATTTAGCTGATACACCAACATCTCCTGGAAACATAGCTAGACATTTTATTTGTCTTCTAGTTATTCCTCCACATCTTTAAAACACTTTTGGACTGGGGTAAATGGATTCTAGAGTCAAGCAACTCTTCCACACTTAACCTCTTTCAAGGTGCAGTCCCTTTTGAAGCTGTTGGAGAAGGTCAAACAAATACAGCAGATGCACTTAATAAACTGGCACAGGATACCATATCTAATCACATCTTGTCTATGATTAAAATATTTACCTATATATGCCCAAGCCCTTTAAAAAATAAATAAAATAAAACAAAAAGGCAGGCAACTGCACAGTAGGCAATATGGTGCTGTACAGAAATCAGCAATAAGAAATCACACCAAGTACAAGGTTCTTTCATTTTTGCTTTGAGTTGACTAAACTACAAGCATCATTGCCTCTGAAGCTATGTAAGAACCTCAATGAAAACTGAAAAGAACAGAGTAATGTGCAAATGTTTATCATATTTAAACCGCATTCAGTCATCACAGTGAATGGTTCTCACAATATTAAAGTAGGCATTGACTGTTGAGATGAAAATACATTCTCAGTTCAAACTATTACTATTAGCCAAAGCAATCATTGGCCAGTAATGCTGCTGATTTAGTAGAAGAAAGTGTTGTTTAAACTACATGTTGGAGCAAAGTGGAACATATTATCAGATTCTACTTTCAAGGCATCACTTGCTCAAGTCAGCATCTGTGTTTTTGTTGTAAGTAGGTCATGCATTAAAGTGTTTGGTTCAAGTTTGAGTACAAATGTAAAAAAAAAAATCATGTTTGTTATTCCAGATAGTGTTCTTGCAAGCTCCATTAAGGCAACCAAATATCTGGGTTAGAATGCTTGTGAAACCCTTAACATGGTGAAAAGAATTTGTGCGGGAAAGCTGCAGAAGGAGTTATTATCTATTACAGTGTGCAATAAAGGTGGAATTAAATATCAGTGCAGTCAGTCTGATGTAGCAAAAAGTCATAATATTCATTTTACAAAGAACTTACAGAGGTTTATAGCACTGACGTTTGTGCAACATAAAGGCTAATACAGAACAGAAAAGAAACAGTCAGTTGCTTTATTTTACAAAGATATAGAGTCAGTATGCATAAAGGTATAATTTTAATAATAAAGAAGATAATGTGTCAGACAGATGCAATAAAAGAGTGCTTGTCATTAGCACTTCATTGCAAGTTCAGGAATACAAATCCAAGTGTTAAGTATGCATTACAGATGACACTTAGGACTCCTTAGGCTGTATGCAAGGTGAATGTCATACAATGACTTTAGCCAAGGCAATACTGGTAATCTGTGATGTGAAAAGAGAAGCTGCTGTGCTCAGAGCTAGATCAGAGAAAGAATTGGCATGTAGGAAGGTTATGAATTCACAGTCACACAGACAGAAATGATAGAGTGGGTAAAAAGCATGGACATTTTCATGAGGTAGGACAAATTAAGAGTATGTATTGCTCATTAAGACCTAAATAGTTGGGCCAAAAAGAGCATTATGCACTTTGAATGTTCAAATTAATGGTAGCTACTATGGGCGCATGCTATATTCTCTGTTCATGATGATAACCAAGGGTCCTGGCAGATTAAGATGGATGAAACTGTTTCAAGGCATTGTTTCATTAACACACCTCTAGAAAGATGCAGGTTCCTGAGACTACAGTTTGGGATCTTATTGGCTTCAGTTGATGGGTTAGATGACGTAGTCCATATAATTGTTGATGTTATAATCTGGAATGCTATGAAGCAGAAATATGATATGTTTCTAGGAAGACTGCTGAACATACTGAGGTCTAAAGGTTTGAAACTCAACAGGAAAAAATGCAACTTCTCTAATATGCATGTGTCATGTTTGCTAACATGGTAAAAGCAACTGTGAACATGCAAAAACATTATGGCAAATTATCACTTACACATTTCTTAAACATAGTACAGTACCTATCCAAGCTCATTTCGAGCTTGTCAGACGTCAGAGTACTACTTGGAAGACTGCTAGAAAATATATATCCTATAATTAAACCTCATCTTCCTACTGTGATGAACTGTCATCTGTTTAAGAGATGTTATGTTAACTGAGGTGTGTGAGTCACACTTAGGCATGGATAAATACAAAAACAGAACTTGTGATAATATTTGTTGACCTATATCTATTTTGTATAGGATAAAACTTCTCAGAGCATCTGGATTATTTTCTCTCTGATATTTCGGTTTCTCAATTTATTTTAGTTAGAGTGCAGTCAGCCTTTTTACTGATGTCACTTGAGTGTGTTCTCATATCTTATTTTATGGCAAAATATTTGGAATAAATGCTTCACTGTATATTCCTCTAAAAATTAATATTTACATTATTTACAGTGTTTTGCACTTGTAATAAAAAATGTTTCGCGGCGTAATCAAACAAACAATCCAAGAACCTGTACCTTCCAAGAACAAATTCAAATTAGTATCCAATAGAAAAATCCAAGGCAAGCAGGACAGTAGATTTGATGTATATTTAATAAATCCAATGAAGTGCAGTAAAAACAAGTACACAGTAAAACACACCAAATATTCAGTTAAGCGAGCTTTCACCTAGTGCAATACCAGGCTTCTTCAGAACAAAAAGGCAACTCAATTACTTTCCTTAAATAATTAATGCAACCGATGAGATCCATGGATCAATTAAAATAAGCAATTCAAATAAAATACATTCATTAACGCTATGTAACCCTCTCCAATTCCATAGGAAAATATAGAAAATTTTGCCAACTCATAAAATGTAATCTCATACAAAAATTGCACATAATTAACTTAAAATATTATAAATATTATAAATATAAATATAACAATACAATCCTAAAAATAAGTATGAAAAACAAAATGTACAATTGTTAATAATTCATGCTCTATTAAATACATAAAATAATTCAAGTATTACAAAACAATAGTTACAAACTTCATAGCAGCGATACAATAATGTAAATAAACCCTATGGTACTTTCATAATTTAGCAGCCCTAAGTTTTAGTACACTGTTGATGCTAATACAGTCATTGAGTCCAGGAGTTCTGCCTGCATCCAAGTTCAACTGCCAGAACAATTCGCCGTACTCCAACCTGGACTCCCAGCTCCCACCTCAGGGTTCAACTAAAACCTGTTCCAACACGAATAACTTTATTTTCGTATCCTTACAGGACAAGGAATGCCTAAAAAAACATTGGATTCCTTTCCTTTGGCTACCTCATATAAGTGCTCATAGACCCTTCTCCTTAGTGGTCTCTCAGTTTTACCAATGTAAAAACTCTGGCAGATTTCACAAATTCCAATGTATGCCACCCCTTTAGTTCCACAGTTGTGGTACCTAGAAGCCTTAATCCTAAGCCCCCTATAAATATCTCACACTTGTCAAAAATAAACCCACATTGTTGACAAGCTCCACATTTGTGGGTACCACGTCTTAGATCCCCACCTGCCTGCGTGATAAAGTCCTTCTTTTCAAAGAGCTCCTTTAAGTTAGTATCTCTCCTTCTAACAAAGGTGGGGTGGTTTGGGAGATATAAACTAGTGTCTTCATTGACCATTAAAATAGGCCAATATTTCTTTATGGTGTCCTCCACCTGTGTTGATGTAGTAGAAAAGGTGTGAATAAAAGCCCCCCGTGCTCCACATCATTTGATCTCTTGACCCCACTAATACCAGTACCTAACAGAGGAAAAAATCTTTTGTCCCTATTCGCAATTACCACCTTAGCTAAGCTGTCAATCATTTGTTTGGGGTATCGTCTTTCCAGGAATAGTGAAGTCAGAATCATAACCTCCTCTAGGAATTCTGAGTTCACACTAGTCATTCTTAAGGCCCTAATCATTTGACCCTTCACTGTACCTTTCTTTTGATAGTAAGGGTGTCCGCTCTCAAAATGCAAGTATGAATTTGAGAATGAAGACTTCCTGTATAGTTTGGACTGAAAACATTTATTCATCATGTCCTTGTAAAGTGTAATGTCGAAATAGTTAATACTAAAATCACTAACCATATGTGTAAAGCTAAAAATTCCGTTGAGTGATTAAGGTATATCATGAATTCATCAAACTTGTCCCTAGGGCCATCCCAAAATAAACAAATGTCATCCAGATATCTGTATTTTATTTGAATTGCTTATTTTAATTGATTCATGGATCTCATTGGTTGCATTAATTATTTAAGGAAAGTAATTGAGTTGCCTCTTTGTTCTGAAGAAGCCTGGTATTGCACTAGGTGAAAGCGCGCTTAACTGAATACTTGGTGTGTTTTACCATGTACTTGTTTTTACTGCACTTCATTGGATTTTTTAAATACACATCGAATCTACTGTCCTGCTTGCCTTGGATTGTGCTGTTTTAGCGTTCCCTTGGTTCCATTTTGGTATTTTGGTCATAGTATTCAATAGAAATGTATTGCAAATAATTAAATAAATAAATAAATCATAAGAGTTAACTGCTTTTGTTCTACTCTGTGAAGAATTTTATCAGAACTACATACACTGACTCCATTTTCGTTTAAATAACCAGTGTAATCATATGATAAATTAATTTACATGACAGGTGCAGTTTTAAATGTACTGTGTTTCATTTTTCCTGTTACCTAATTGTTTCACTGAATAGTGTGTTGTGTGTCTCTCTGCAGTTAGTTCCCCTCCCACCCCCTGTTCTTGTCTTGGTGTTAGTGTTGACGGCTCTGGAATTGCCTGCCCCTCCTGTAAGTCTATATTTGAACACTCCTCCTGGGTCTATCTCATTTGCTCACTTAACTGAGTACAGTGAGATCATATTCTGAGTCTAGTGTTCACTCTACTTAAAACAGAGAGAAGATTTGAGAAGGCCAGCCCACTTAGGTTCTTCCTTCCTCTCTTCTTGCACTTTACTAACAAAAAAAACTGCACTTTATTCATCTGCTTTTACTGTATTTGTGTTTCCTCCTACATTATTTTTCTTTTGCCTCTTCTTAAAAGTACTCAGTTTTATTTATTCTGCTGCATTTATTACTACATGGTAGTAGCCTGATTAAATTGTAACTGTCATTCTAAGTCTTTTGGTTTAAGCAATTGGGCTTCATACCAGTTGTTTTACATTAAGAAGGTTTGTGGTCTGCACTCTTGTGGGAGGAGAAGCTGGATTCTGCCCTTCTGAGCTGGGAATTTCTGGTCACAGGCTTATTGTGCCCGTTTATTTGAACTGTTTCTTTCTGAATTGGTGCGTCTTGTTGCTGTAGCATAGACCAGATTCAGGCCTGCTGAATCTAGCTTTGTTTGTATAACTTGAGCACAGGTCTATATTAGAACACAGAACATTTGAAATGTCGAGTGTTCTAATATCGACCTGTTTTCAGCGAATGCCGAAAATATTGAAGTAACAGGAAACCAAATTCTTTCCTAGGGAAAGAATTTGGTTGTCCATTTCTGTTGCTTCGGTATTTTCAGTGCTCTGGTGTAAAGTTACGGGTCGGGTTTCAGGTAAGTGTGTGATTGTGTGGACGTGTGGGTTAGGGCGGGTTAGGTGAGTTAGGGTTAGGGCGTGAGTCAGGTAAGTGTGCAATTGTGTGGACGTGTGGGCTAGGGCGGGTTAGGTGAGTTAGGGTTAGGGCGCAGTTGAGGTGACTGTGCGATAGTGACGGACCTTAGGGTTAGGGTTTGTGTTAAGCTAAGTGGATAGTTAGTGGTGTATGTATAGTTTAGTGTAGGGTTAGGTGTAAGAATTTAGGTGTATGTGTGTAGATTGCTGTTTGTTTGGTGTGCTTGTGTTGTGTGTATGTGTTTTGGAACAGCAATTTTTTTTCCTAGGAAAATATTCGCTGTTCCGAATGTTCGATGTTTTTTTTTTTTTCGATTGCTAGGGTTCGATATTAGAACACTCGACATTTTGAATGTTCAGTGTTCTAATATAGACCCCTTGAGCACTGATCCAGGCCATCTTTTTTGGAAAAGGTTCCCCTGCACCCTACTGGCAGGAGTGGGCAGTTAGAACTTGTCTGATTGAAGACTGCTGGAACAGGGCGCAGTTTTGAGCTTTTTTCTGGTTAATTGGGTAACTTGTTTAAATCAGTTTGTTCGTTTTCTATTGTTTTATATATATATATATATATATATATATATATATATATATATATATATATATATATATAAATTGCACTTTATTCATCTGCTTTTACTGTATTTGTGTTTCTTCCTACTTTATTACTAGGGGCATTGACTACAACTCTGATCTGAGACATATAACAATAAGTATCCTTTTCTGTGCATTTAAAGTGTTTTTTTTTATTGTATCTGCTTTATTTTCTGAAAAAAAAATACACTTGTTTCCCACCTTTCTAAGCTAGTATAGTCCAGTTTTCAGGTTAGTGCTGAATTCTGGGCTGTGTTACAAATCTCTGTGTTTGCCCATACCTTACTTGGATAGAAGGAAATTTCTCTGTTCACCTGTGAGAGAGGGGAGCTTTGAGCAGCCTATCTGTCCCTGGAGGAGTGGTTTCAGCCCAGAAATTAGTAGTTTATTGGCCATTTTGGGCTAATTTCTATCTCTTTCATTTCCCTGCTATAAAAACTGCATTTGCCCAGTTTTGCATGCCAGGCAGCGCCGGTTAGCTAGGGTATAACTATTCTCGGCTCCACAAAGTCTCCTCTTCAATTTTTCCATTGGAACTAGACAAACTTTCAACTTAAACACTCAAGCCATTCATTTCTCAGCGCAGCACTTGCTCAAAACTCATAGCAAGCACTTATAAACCCTAGCACTAGACCCCCCTATACTGTACAGAAGGACAAAGCTCTCTATTCGACCTTACCAGCCAATCAGTAAAACAGTTCACTGTACCTATCCAGGCATGTCCAAAGGTCAGTTTGAGGCATACTCTCCAGTCCAACTGGTGAATCTGGGAATTTTGAGACAATGTTACAACTGCCTCATGTACACAGACAGCCCTCTCCTCCTACCACCAAACACTAATACATGCGAGAGATGCAATTATACATCCAAACTGGAGGTTAAGCTCTCTCAACCAAAGACTGGATCAGACAGTCAAGAGGAGAAGGGAAATACTTGCATCACACCACCAGTCTCACATAGACCCATTAAACCAGCACCGGCAAAAAACACACATAAATACATGAAAACATACTCGGAGGCTCTAAATAAAAATCTGCAAAAGCAACAGAGACCTCCAAAGCAGATATCCAAGCAACCTCCACTCCCCCCGCCCAACACAAACCATGAAACACATACTTCACAAAACCAGTGTGCCACACAGTCACAGCCCTTAAGGCAAAATAACATACCCAACATACTAGTAATAGGTGACTCTATAGTCAGGCACACTGACGTCCCACTCACTAGGCTGAATAAGGAGAAGGTTACTGTTAGCTGCCTGTCGGGTGCCAGGATCCGTCACATAACACAAGCACTCAGGTCACTCCAGAAAAACTACAAATATGACTCTGTCATTTTCCATGTTGGTGTGAATGACCTGAGACGTACCTCCCTGGACTACATGAAAAAAAACATGGAAGAGCTCTCTGATCACATAGCCCAGGCCGGTTTGACCCTGACCATGAGTAGCATCTTGCCCTCACCAAGAATGATACCAGGGTATAAAGAAAAAAATTATCAATTTCAACAATTGGCTAAGTTTCTGGTGTCATTCAAAGGGGATCCAGTGTCTGTCTGCCTGGGATGACATGCTCAACAAACCACGCTGCTTCACTAGAGACAGCTTGCACCTGTCACCCTTAGGCTTTCGAATACTGGCCAAGGCTCTTGCCACCCCCATAGTGCCTTTTTTAGGCAAGGCTCTAAAGACAAACCCACTGCCATAAATAGCACAAGTAACAAAAACCTGAGGGTAATGCTAATCAATGCCAAAAGTCTAAACCTCAAAATGCACGCACTTGAGGCACTCTTCAGTAGGGAGAAAATCGATATATGTGCTGTAATAGAAACCTGGTTTAAAGTTCCAGAGAGCACCCCAGCACTACCAGGCTACAACTCATACCATACATTTCGGCCACAGAACCCGTACCAAAATACAAAAGGCGGGGGGCATATCCATATTCATCAAGGATACCCACACCTCCAGCTTAGTGGCACAGCACAATGCTTCAGAGATCATCTACGTGCAACTAACAATGGGCAAAACTGCAAGTCAAATTGTAGCTTGTTACAGATCACCCACCATGTCCCAGGACCTCCATTCCGAATTTCTGGAAACACGGGGAAACATAAAGGTCCTACCAAACACCCTAATACTGGGTGATTTCAATTACCCAAATATTAACTGGGAGAACTACTCAAGTACTAACTCCCTTGTCCAACATTTCCTAGAATTTAAAAACTCAAACACCCTGGATCAACTGGTCAACACTCCCACCAGAGGTGGCAACATATTGGACCTGGTCATCATCAACATGGGCGACCGGTGTTCCACACTGGAGGTCAACCCCTCACTGGTTAGATATGACCATAAACAAATCACTTTGGATATCCACATTCCGCCGTCACCCCTGGACAAGGAAACCACTGCAAACATTTTTTCAAAAGCAAACTTCACGTTACTTAAGACCGAGGTGGAAAGTTTCAAAGCCCCCATGCTAAAGGATAACGCTGTCCAAGCTGCAAAATCCTTTACTAATGCATTCTATGGGCACCTACAAGAATGCATGGATCATGCTATCCCAAGCAAAACCAAGACTCACTCCTCCAAGAAAAGGAAACCAGTCTGGTGGAACCCTGCCATAAACAAGCTATACAACAGAAGGAGGAAACTAGTACAGAAAAGAGTAAAATCCCAAGAAGGGAAGACATCCCTGATTAGTATAAGCAAGAAACTATGATACCTCATAAAATCGTCCAAGGCGAGCTTTGAAAGAAAAATTGCCAAGGACTCCAAAGATAACCACAAGGCATTCTTTAGCTATGTCAAGAATCTAAGTGGCAATGCTCAGATCTGCTCGGAGTTAGTGCAGAATGGCACAAAATACACTGAACCGACCGATATTGCCAAACTTCACCCCCCTCTCACCCACAAAAAGGCCCATAATCATAGCAGAAGAATGTAGAGCCCCTGAAATCAAAGACACTCAGGTTAAAACAGCCCTCTCCAAAGCCAAAAAAACAGCACCAATGGGACCAGATGTTGTCCCAGGCTGCATCCTACATGAGCTCAAAGATGAACTAGCCCCTCACCTAAACACACTGTTCAAACTCAGCCTCTCCACAGGCTACATACCCATTGAGTGGCGCATAGCAACAGTTATTCCACTTCACAAAGGTGGAGTCACAACAGACCCTTGGAACCATCGCCCTATAAGCCTGACTAGTTTGGTCTGCAAGGCTATGGAGTGCATCATCATAGAACTCATTAACTAAGACATTGGGAACCTCCAAACACTGGACCCTACCCAGTTCAGCTTTGTTAAGGGCAGATCATGCCTCCTAAACCTGGTGGACTTCTTTGAGACAGTTACCAAGGCTATAAATGAGGGAAAGGTGGTACACACAGCCTGCCTAGACCTCGCAAAGGCCTTTGACACCATTCCCCATTCTGGTATTATAGACAAGCTCACCAGCCTAAACATAAACCCCTACATCACAAGATGGGTTGCCAACTGGCTCATGGACAGAACCCACATGGTGACAGTTGCGGGAGCTAAGTCTGACTCTAAACCAGTTACAAGTGGCGTTCCTCAGGGCTCAGTCCTAGGACCCCTCCTGTTCGGCATATACTTCTCAGAGGTACAGGCAAGCACAGGAGGACTATGGCTGACCAAGTTTGCAGATGACTGCAAACTAGAGGCTATAATTTACTCTTTGGCTGACACTGACATCCTCCAAAAGGGTCTCACTGAAACAGATACCTGGTGTCAAAATCATGACCTCAAGCTAAATGCCAAAAAGTGCATAGTCATCCCCTTTGGAAAAAACAAAGTACCCAAAAACTACCACATAGGTGGTAGTCCCCTAAATACAGAAGATGTAATAAGGGATCTGGGGATCCAAGTAGATAGTAATCTCTCCTTTGATAATCACATTGCCAAAGTGGTAGAAAATCCTTCTATGTGGCCCACCTAATCACAAAAGGATTCGCATCCAGATCAAAAGAGGTCATTGTGCCTCTCTACTCATCACTCATCAGACCCATCATAGAGTACAACACCCCATTTGGGAAGTACCTTACAAGACACTTGCAACAGCTGGAAAGACCACAGAAGTACCTCACCAAGAGGATCACTGGCCTCAAACAGATGCCCTATGCAGCTCGACTGAAGAAACTCCACCTGTACTTAGTTGCATACCGCCTACTCAGAGGTGATCTCTGCCTGACATACAAGGCCATGTTCAACCCAGAATTAATGGACATGCTCCACCTAAAGAAAATCATATCCCCTCAAGCCACATGCTGTATGGATCTAAACCTCACCACAACAATAAATAGGATGTGCTAGAGGGATAGATTCCTGTCCCAGAGACTTCCCATGCTTTGGAACAAGATTCCAATCTACATTAGGCAGAGCTCCTCGGTAACACTCTTTAAGAGAAACCTTGCCAAGGGGATGGGAAACAGAAAGTTTACCCCAGGGATCACTTCAGGGCTCTGCTGGACAGAGGCACAGGGAACAAATCTAAAGGGGTGGCGAAAGCCAACACATTCTGGCTAGGCTTATAAATGCCTTCGGGCAGATAGCCTAGTACCTACCTATGAACCTATGAAAACCTTTCCAAGTCATTGTTAAAGAGACAAACCTCTCAAAAATGCTAAAATATCAGAACTTACTGGTTAAAATTCAAAACATATAAAATATATTAAAAAAAACTTACTAAACAGGTATGTAAATGTTTAAGGACTTTCGTTCCTGTTAGCTGTCCTGTAATTTCAGTGTTCTATAATAACAGTGAGAAACAGTTATATGAGCTTTTTAGTAAGTCAAATCATAATAAGAGTTATAATTTGTCAAAAGAAGAATTTGATTATTTAAAGGGACTGCAAAGTAATATTAATATTGTGATTAAACAGGCAGACAAGGGGGGGGGTGCCATAGTTATAATGGATAGTGAAAAATATAATCAGTCTACGCAAGCATTTTCAAATGATCCAAGTACTTTTCTTTTATTAAATAGTAGTAATGTGAACAATATAAAATGTAGGGTTAATAATGTTATTTATGAGCTTCAGATACAAGATGATATTAAATGTGAACTGAATGTTGCTAATCCTGTGCCTCCCCATTTTTTTTAATTTCTCCAAGTCTTTTGGGTTTCTAATACCACGACAGGAATGGACCCCATTCCTAAGTCAAAGTACGATTAAAGTTCATGAAATTAGTATTGTTTCAATCTTTGATGTCAGCCAAAAGTGCTCTTTCGCAGCACCTGCAATGTGCCCAGTAATGACTCCTTCTGCAATTTGTATGGGGTTACATATATTGGTAACATATCTAAATATGATTGTAGATTCTTTTTTATAAGCCTCATCGCTCCTTATACATTGGAACTGTCTGAGTAACTTTCTTCCACATTGTTCTTGTTTCTGCCTGCAAATTCTGATATTTTATGCCTTTGTGGACTCTTTGTACACAGGACACTGTAGTCACTGGGTGTGTCAGTTTCAAAGATCAATGCTACTTTTGTCTTCTTTTCTTGGACCACTATATCCGGTTTTCTAGCAGCTATCTTTTGAACTGTTGGTAATGCATAATCCCATGTGATATAGACAATCCCCAGTGCAACAATCTTGCCACATTGTTGCTAATCTTGTGCTTCCCATTTTTAATTTCTCCAAATATTTTGGGTTTCTAATACAATGATGGGAATGGACCCCATTCCTAAGTCAAAGTACGATTAAAGTTCATGAAATTAGTATTGTTTTACTGTTTGATGTCAGCCAAAAGTGCTCTTCACAGCACCTGCAATTTGCCCAGTAATGACTCCTTCTGCAATTCGTACAGAGTTACATGTATTGGTAGCATGTCTAAGTATGATTGTAGACTCTTTTTTTATAAGACCTGTTGCTCCTACTACTATAGTAACTATCTGGGTATCTTTCTTCCACATTGCTTTCATTTCTGCTTGCAACTGCTGATATGACTTTGTGTCTCTCTGTACGCAGGACACTGTAGTCACTGGGTGTGGCAATTTCATTGATTAAAGCTACTTTTGTCTTCTTTTCTTGGACCACTATATCTGTTTTTTTAGCAACTATCTTTTGAACTATTGGTAATGCATAATCCCATGTGATATAGACTCATCGTTTTCTATGATGCTTTGTGGCTCATGTTTCCAGTGTTTTTCAGCCACTTCAGTACCATAATGTTTGCACAATCCCCAGTCCAACAGTCTTACCACATTATTATGCCTTTCAGTATACAGTCCTTCTGCCATTAGCATGTCACAACCAGCAACAAGGTCTGCAACTGTTTCCAGTTCTGTTTTAGAAAACCTGCATTTGTCTGTTCAATGGACTTTGTAAAGCAACAATATCCCACGTATCCCACTTATCCCACTTATCCCACGTATCCCACTTACCTACTTATAGCCCACTATCTTGTGCTGCAAATTCTAACCTTTCATCTCTTGGTTTGAATTTGCCCCTCCTTAACCATTCCTGCATTTGTTCCTGATCAACATGAGGTTCTTCCAAAAGTTTTCTATACTTGCAACTATATTTATGTATTTTTCACATTTCTTGGCCTCTCTTCAACCTTATATTCTTTCTTTTGTTTTGTTTTTTTGGCACATTCAGTTGCTGCCTGATTTTTATCTACTTCTGGTTTGATTTCTAGTTCTGCTTGACTCCAATATGCTACTTGCTAGCCAAAGCACAGAAGTCATCTTAGATGTATTCTCCCCATGTTTCAAAACTTTCACAACATTTGGGTCTTGTGAGGTCAGCAGTTATGTGTGGAGTCCCACGATTGCAGAACTGTACATGTAATCAATTTCAAGTCATTCCTTTGGAACGGGGAATATATAATCTTGGTATGCACTGATTTTTATAAATCATTTGGTGAGCATGAAGCATCTTTCTTATTTTCCTATCTAATCTATCCAACACATTTTGGGCCAGTCAATCACGCCAAAACTGTAAGTTAGGACTTATAGCTTAGATTTTGTTCCTAGATGTCAATGCTGTTTACAGGATTAATTTAAGTCTTCTAAAGTACTCCTTATTAAGTTTTATTTGGCTTTGTTCATGTTTTATTGTTGATCCTTCATCAGTTCCCAAATATTTATACACATTTTTGTCCCAAACTGATGTTTTCTTGGTGCTGCAGTTTTCCTGCTTTAAAGGTTGCTTTTGCACATTTATCAAGACCAAATGACATCCTTAAATCATCTGAAAAAGTATTGACAACTTGCAGTTGTACTTTCAGTTCCTCATCTGATGAGCTATACAGTTTCAAATCATTGACAAAGAGAAGATGAGAAGTCTTTGCACTTTGTTGTTTTCTCTGAGCCAAATTATAGCCTTAGCCTAAGCTGTTAAGTAAAACAGCTTAATGGGTTAAGGACAAGAGAGAACAGCAGCGGTGACAGAGAGTCACCCTGGAATATCCCACTTTCAATTTTTATCCATGGAATAATAATTTGTCCTTTATCATGGCTTAATTGTGACGTGGTCTGCCACTGTTTCATGGTCACTGTAATGTAGTCGATCAATGTAGGGTGTATCGTATACATTTTTAAACACTCTTTTATCCATGAATGTGGGATACTATCAAATGCTTTTTTGTAGTCAATGCTATACTTAAATTATTCCCCTTATTACAGTTCTCCACTATGACTTTATTTAACAGGAAATGATCCTTTGTTCCATAGAATATCTTTTATTGCCCTTTTGTTCTATTGCCATAATTGAGTTTTCTTCTAAATGGCTATAGAGTCTGTCAGCATCAATTCCAGTGTATAGTTTAAACGTCGGTGAAAGGCAAGTTGTCATTTTATAATTTTTAGGGTAGCTTGCAGGTTCACTCTTAAGTAGGAGCATGTCAGCATCAATTCCAGTGTATAGTTTATACGTCGTAGGAAGGCAAGTTATCGTTCTATAATTTTTAGGGTAGCTTCCAGGTTCCCTCTTAAGTAGGAGCATTATTCTTCCTTCTGTTAGCCAGGTTGGTGTCTGTTTGGGGTGCACATATAAATAGTCCTTACTCATGGCTAAATCTTCATGCAAAGATGTTAATACTTTTAACCAGAAGTTAGGTACTGCATCTGGGAGTGTGGTTTTCCAGTTTGAGGCTTTTCTTAACTTTGTTTCAATCTCTCTGGTTGTTACTTCATTCCATTTCATATCCTGTACCTTTAAACTTCTTATTCTTTCTTTTACTTCTTCTATCCATTTAGCATCTTTGAAATGTTCCACAGGATCTTCATAGATACTTCTCCAAAATGCATTTATTTCTTCTTTTTTTGGTGGTCTTTCAATTCCTTTTACCTTGTTTCCCAATTTTCTAGAAAACTTTTTTAGGTCATTAAATTGCTTATTTTGTACTTTTCCTTTATATTTATCTGCGTATCTTCTAAGTTTTTCCACCTCTGCTGAGATTTTTAATTTGCTATTTATGATAGTGCATGATTGATCCTGATCTGTTCTAATACTGCACATTGCTTTTATCATGTCTATCTAAGTATTTTTGTTGATCTGTTCCCTCTTCTAACAGTGACACTTCTTGTCTTAGTTGCTTTAGTTTTCTCTATTTGATACTTCCATGATGGTATTCATTTTTTCCCCTTGCTTTCCCTCACTACCCTGTGTTCTTGTGGTAGAACTTTATCAGTTATTAATTTAGCTGCACAGTAATATATCTTGTTTATTTATGTTATATTGCATGGATCTCTATGGACAGTCCTAATTATTGTGTTAATTTGTTTTATCAAACTTCTGACTTTTTGGGTTTTACTGACCTTCTGCGGTCTATGTCTTTCTTTGATCTTAATATGGCTATCTATCTCTTTTAAATCAAGCAACTCTTCTCTTAGCTCATTTTCTTCTAAACTAAGGGCACATCCCTTATTTTCCATTTCCTGCAGGCATTCTATAAAAAGTTCTATAGCATCTTCCTGTGGCACCTTCTCTTCAATTTCATCTTGTGCCACCTGTTGCTCTGTCATATGAGAACTCACTGGCCTATCACTCTTCAACAGTAACTGTGTCAAGTTCCACAGTTTCTTGTTCCTTCCCTTGCCGTCCAGCTTCAAGTGAATGTTTATACTCATTTCCTGTGGAAGGTGCCAAAATATCTTCCCCTGACCAATTGCTTCCCATTCCACTGGTTTCCCCTTAATTTGGAGTTCCATTGCTCTATCATTTTGTGATGCTTTCTGAATTAGATTTTCTACACTGAATACTTCACTTTGGAGGTACTCCATAACCTCGGTTTCTATTTCTTTAACTTCTCCATTACTAATCTCCTTTTCTACTTTTCCTCTTTATCTTCTTATTTTTTTATTGCAAAGTTTTCCATGTCGGATTCCTTTACCTGTATTTCTCTTCAAATATCTTTGGTGCTGCTCTTTTTGTATTGGTTAGTTTTGCTTTCTCCTTTGCATAGATATTACACCATATTAACTCTCTTTTTCTTTCCCATGTCCATATTTCTTCTTCAGGTGTCGCCTGATCTTCCTGTTTCCCTTTACTTTGGGAACTCGTTCCATCATGTTGTGATGTAACCTGTGTTAGACCTTCTACACCAAATCATTTGCATTGCAGGCACTCCATAATTTCAACTTCTATTTTTTTACTTCTACTTTGTTAATCTGCTTTTCTACATTCCCTCTTTGTGATATTGTTTTTTTATTGTGAAATTTTCCATGTCTGGATGCTTTTGCCTGTATTTCTCTTCGAATATCTTTGGGGCTGCCTTCATTATGTTGATTAATTTGGCTTTCACCTTTGCATAAATATTGCACCATACCAAATATCTCTTTCTTTCCCATGTCCATATTTCTTTTTTATACTTTTCAAAAATATCTAGGTTTTGTTGTTTATATTTTCACACTTTCTTAGATGCTTCTTTTTCCAAACAGATCAAAGTTTCTTGGTCTATATACTGTTTGTCAAAAATCTGTTGAATTAATGACCATAAATTTTTATTTGAAGCTTCTGACAGCTTTTCTTGTGGAAGTATTTTTCTTTCCTCTAATTTCTCTCTTAATCTTTTTATATATCTTGTGTCTGGAAATTCTGGGCTTTTTGAATAATAGCAACAATACTCAATTTCTTTCTTATCCTCAATAGTCCACTCTATCTTCTTTATGGCTCTTCTTTGGCCTATCAGTTATGGACTGCTATTTCCTTCTACAATGTGGGGGGGGGGGCATCCTCCCCCTGGGCCTGGACTGGACCCATTGTAGGAATGTTTCCATATTTTGAGGATTCTACACTGTCATTTTTTCCAGTCTTTGCATGAGTGCACTTAACAGGATTGGGCACTTTTTTATCCTGGGTTTTGTGCACCCGGCCATCTTTTTAATTTTTGACCCACTTCTCTCCATGATATATGCTATATAAATACAGTTTATATATCAGTGCTGCCTTGGTGAGATGATGTAGAAAACAGGGTCCACCTCATGAAGGTACTCACCAAGACTTGAAGATGAATTCAATTTCAGCACTACTACTACTCTCCTTTGCTTGCTGACTTTTCATCTGTCCATTTGGACCCAGGGTGTAGCCAGGATTTTCAAATTTGTACTCAACTCCCACACTGCTGCCCCCTCAACAAGCCACATCCACATTAACACTGCTGACCAAGCCACGCCCCCTGTATATTGCTGATCTCTGAACAGATCACTTGGAAGTATATGCCAGGGTAGTAATTACACGATGCATGAACATTTTCATTCCAAAGGTACATCTTCCATAAGTCAAAAAACAAAATACCTTTCCATTTACACTAGGACAGATCAGTTTGCCCCCCCCCCAGATTACTCTTCTTCCCCTTGCAGCCCCTAACCCCTGTAGTGGCTCATTACACCTCCAGTAATGCTGCTGATTAAAGGACTGTCAGGGTCTAGGCATCACATGCTCCGCAGTGTTGTGGTCTGTAGGTACAACATATAGTGCTCTCCCTAGGTAACACCCAAGCTATGAGCCACAACTACCTCCCTTTCACCAGCATGGGTCACCTGGCAATGCATGATCACTCCTATGGCCTACAGTCACACTAAGCCTTTTGGAATGGTAAACCTTACATTCCCAACAGCAAATACATTTTAGCTGGGCTAAGTCATACTGCCATTGACAATTAATGAGGATGTGTACCCATGGGGAGTCAATTAAGCAAAAAGTAAAGCAGTTGATATTGACATCCTTACTACCCTGCTTATATTCTGCGAATCTCAAGCCTTTGCTGAAAGAAAATTGGTTAAATCAAGAAAATTACCCTAGGCGCCAGAACTGGTGGGACTGTTTACTGTCACATGCTCTAGGCACTTGTTTGGAGCTTTTTCTAGTCTTATGATCCAGTGATAGTCTGAACAAAATTATTGAAAAGAAAAGAAATTCAAGGAAGAAATACCATGGCCAATACTAGGAACTACAATACTTTCAGGCCTCTTCCCTTGTGTCAAACATAGCGCTGGTCCGGTGCTTCTGGTCTATTCTTTTGGACCTCCACTATTTGGTTATAAAAATAAACTTTTTTCACAGGTATCACCCTTTTCATCAAATGTCACAGAGGTCACTTAGTCTCCTCCAAGGTACCTCATCAGTTGACACTGACTTGTTGGTTCAGATACTTGTTAGATAAAGGTATGCTTTATTCCTTTTGTGGTACTGCCTGTCACGTCAGTTTTTCTCCTTTCTCTTTCTTATAGTAACACATTTACTGTTAAATGTTTAGAAAATATAATAAATTTCATTTTCAGTGATAGAGACAAAAGGTAATTGGTAATTTCAATTTGCAGCTTCTCAATGTCAGTAGTTAATTTTACCAACTGTCTGTCCAGGTCCTTGATTAAAATAGCCATAAGCACCATTACGGTCTTGTCAAAAAATTCCAGTAATGCACTGTGCATTACTGAACCATACTCATTATTACTGGGGAACTTCCATATCGTCAAACCTTTGGGGACTCTGTGTGCTGTTCTAATGTCTCTTAAAAAACAATTGTGAAGTTGTAAACTCCTAAATTTGTATAAAAGCTTTTCAAACTGCTTAAGTCTGTCTCTCAGTGTATCATTACTGTTTGCGGAACCACCTGTAGCATTTAATGTAGGTTCCTTTACCAACCACTCATGCAAGGCTGTTTTACTATGAATGGACTGACCGTTGCCAATTGAACAGTTGGGGGATCAAGATGCAAAGACATATTTTTGTTTTATTTGTTTGTAGATTGCTCCTTGTGTTTATCCATGGCTTGGCTCACTGTATCACAATCATTTGGTTCTTGACTCATTTTTTCCCCATCTAGTTTTGAAATCAAATGGGTAAGTAGCTTAACAGGAATTGACAGATCACTGGAATTGGAATTACTAGTTTCATTCATTGACACAACTCCAGCCAAGGCTTCAAATAGTTCCTGGAAAAACATCTCCACGCTAACTAAACAACTAGTAATAAAAACAAATGCTTCACGGTGTAATCAAATCAGCAAACATTCCAAAACATGCTGTGGTTGAACATTCCAAGAGCCAATTCAAATCTGTATCCAGTGGAGATTTATTGAAATAAATAAATAAATCACAAGAGTTAGTGCTTTTATTCTACTCTAAGATGCAGGAAGTTAGGATAAGGGAGACCACCTCCACAAAAAGGCTGGTCACTAGTGGAGTCCCTCAGGCCTCTGTGCTATGTCCGTTCCTTTTTGGTATCTACTTCTCAGAAGTTAATTCCATATGTCAAGGGCCTCTGGCTGACCAAGTCTGCAGATGATCGCAAACTAGGCACAGTCATAAAATCCACCTCAAGATACTAACATCCTACAGGAAGGACTAACACAAAAACATAACTGGTGCCAAAGCAATGGCTTAAAACTCAATACCAAGAAATGTATAATAGTACCCTTTGGGAAGTCAGGCACCCTAAGAAATTACCTCATCAATAGCACACCCCTTAGAGTAGAACCAGTAGTCAGGGATTTGGGTATACATGCAGATAGTAACCTGGCATTTGACCAACATGTGTCTAAATTAGTAAGAAAATCATTCTATGTTACTCAGCTAATAAACAAAGGTATGGAATCTAGGCCCAGAGCTCTTTCCTAACCCTATTCAAGAGATGCTTGGCCCACTGGATGGGAAACTGGGAATAGGCCCTGCCTCTAGCACCTATTTCTCTAATAGACAGAGGTAACCAGTAAATCCTGCCCTAGCTTATATATACCCATTAAAATAACTAGGCTAGGCTTATAAAGGCCCCAGTATGAACCTATAAATCTTTCTGTGTCTATATTTATATAGATCTATACACACACAAACACACACACACATGCACGCACGCACGCGCGCGCACACACACACACACACACACACACACACACACATATTTTCTTGCTTTTTATCACCTTTATTGTCTACTACTGTATTTTTTTCTTTATATAAACTTTTAACTACCATCTCCCCAACAAAAATCAAGCCACCATCCTATCTGGTCCTATTTGTTCCTTACAATTCCCCCATAATCAATGAAAGTAAGAGATGGAGGTAACAGGGATAACAACTGTCACCCAGGAGGGTTTTTTATATGCTCTTAATTCATCCCTGTTTGTCAGGAATAACAGTGTACTGCCTGCTACTCTGTATTTGGTGTATGTGTCCACTTCTGTACAGCTGTAATTTCCAGCTATAGAGCGTGTTCAGTCCGTGATGGGCTCCCTATAACCCAGGTTGCAAAAGCTGCAATATTGGGCCTTCCCTTAGGTGGTGCTCTAGAGATGGAACTCTATCAGCAATGCCCCCTAGTCTGTGTACATTGGCTGTCTGCTCACTCATATCCCTCATCTGCCTGCTGTTTTATGCTGACTGAACACAGTCACATGGAGTGTAAAAGGGGCTGAAACCTCAATGGTATACTGCTGGCCATATGTGCTGCCTCTTTTGTTTCTGTTATTTTCATTACAATTATCATTTGTTATGCTAGTTGTTTTTATCACTTATTGAAGTATTGTATGGTATTTTTTCCCAAAAAGTGATTTCTTTGTTTCTGAGTCTTTTTCTCTTAGATGTTTTTAAGCCACTTTGCCAATGCCGTTTCTTTTTCAGTTCACATGTAAATATATATATATATTGCTCTGTTTCACAATGTGAAGCCAGTGTCTTTGTCCCAGTTATTGCCATAGTAATTTAAGATTCACTAAAATTAATGTTGATACTTCTTTCTTCTACCAACACCAAGAATGTGCCTTGTCTAAAATGTTTGTAAAACACATGGAAAGAATTTCAGTAAGTACATACAATGCAAACCTCACTAAATCTAAGCGCAAAATGCTGAATACTGGTATGGTGTTGTATCTGTGTCACCCCGCCATCAACATGACCAGGAGCATATGCCCCAGTAATCTCTACTTAAAATTATTTTTGCAATGGATGAACAAGCCTTGCTGCGGAGAAATTTTCTGTCTTTTGTACAACACTTCCAGAAGCCCTCTAGAAGCACTAGTTCTTCCATAACTCAACAAACAATTAGCAGTAGAAGCTGTGACAATCGTTACATCATTAGATATCACAGGGCTTCAGTCCCTCCACTTTACATACTACTCAGTCAAGCCCTACTTATTGAGAATAAGCTTAAGCATTACCATTCATCTGGTCTCTTTTGAGAATTAAAAATACTCGTTTGTCCTGGTGTTAATAATCTTTTTCTTGATCATCAGTATAAGCCTTTAGGACTTCTGTGATGGCTGCTAACTGAGTAGAGGGTTGATTAGAGCTCTTCCACTCTGAAAACTGAGAAATTGGTAAGAAAAACAGTAAAAGTTTTGAGTCTGGATAAAATTTATTAAATTATTAAATTATTAAAGAAATTTGGAAACAATAAAAAGGAACCAGAAAAGAACAAGGTAAAAGCTTTGTTTAGGAAGAACATTGCATCTACTCACCAAAATGCAGTTCAAGTTTCAATTTTAGAACAGGAGATGGTTTCCAGTGATTTAGAGAAAAAAATAAATCAATTACATTCCAAGGTATTTAAATAAGTGAGAAAATAGTAGAATACATTTAGTCAAATTTCAAAGGCTGCAGAGGATGGAAGCTTTAAGTAGCTCTTTGGTCAAGCTGACATGCAGAAACCAGAGACTGAAATGAAGAAAATACTTTCTGAATAAGAACTGCTATTTCTAAAAATTGTAGTTAAAAAACAGATCACATTGAGAAAACCTGAGATCTTTTTCTATATCAGAGAAACTGGAAGGAGTAAACTTTATTACTTTTATGGAAGTCCAAATAAACAACTGGACTAGGGCTTCACAGCATGAGTTGTTAATTGAGAGAGAGAGAGCAAATTATGTACATTCTCCAAATGCGAGCATTAGAAAGCAGGCAAGACCAAAATTAATAAAGATGTAATTATAACTGCAGAAGGAGCTGCTCCTGACAAAACTGTTGGAAAAAATTAAAATGTATTAAAAATTTGGGACACCAGAGTGTTTGTGGAAAATGAGTGTTCTCTATACACAAGATAAAAGATAAGCAAGTTTATCCTGGCAATCAGAAGATGTCGAGAGCCAGGTATGAGATTCAAGTTGCTATTTCCCACTATCTTCACATTTTTTTCTGAGGATCAAATACATTTTTGGATGCAAAAAGGATATGGAAGAAATAAAAAATGTATCTAACAATGAATGACCTAGCGAGCTGCTTGAGTGACAGAAAAAACGTAGCCAAGAAGATTAATCTGGAGTTCCTAGGACTCCAACCAATGACCATGTTAGCAGATCAAGATGATCAGGAAGAAGATCATCAACAATGCAAAGTTAGAGAATAAGTGAGAGAAGTGAAAATCATCAGTCACATTAAATGTAGTTTAGACATATGAACTGTTAGAACAAGTGGATGAAAAAGACTAGAAGTTTTATGACCATGTTAAACTGATGAGAAAACTGGAAAGCACAAACCCCACTTCATACCATTAATCCTTAGAATGATACTGAATGGACTATATTAGTAACAGTATGCAAAAATGTTCTGTCCTTATTACTTATATTAAAGCTTCCTGATGTAAACTGCATGTTAGTTTGTAAAGTAGTTCTGTATAATATGCAGTCACTGGTATTTTACAACTAAGGTGGGGAAGTTTAATAGGTGAGTGTTATATATGTTAGTGACATAAAAGTAAACAAGTACTTTTTAGTTGTAACATATTCAGACTTTTCACTGTGACAAGATAATAATAGCTGGAAAGAAGCAAATTAATGTTAAAATAATTATGTGGTCTTGGGTTGCTGGGGGCAGAAATGTTGATCTTTTTATATGTAAAAATGAAAATATAATAATTTTTCATGCCTTCATATATGTAGATCTCTAGACTAATGCTTTTAGTTTAAGTTACAGACATTTTTAAGCAAAAGGATTTCAAAAGAGAAGATGATGAAGAACTAATGTTAATAATAAGTGTCTTGTAATTGCAGGCAATTAATTAGAAGTCTACACACCGTGTTTGAGTGAAATCTACAAAATATAATTTAATTAAATGTTAAAGGGATATTGGCATGCGATCAGTGATATATTACTGAGTGCAATCTGAAGGTATAATGTAATTTAACATTTAAAAGGATACTGATAAGTTAAATGAAAAAAGTCTGATATTGTGGGAAGTGAATAATTGTATAATTACTAGCCTCCCCAGCAACAGGACGTTAATATCTTAAATATAACACTGCATAGTTTAGCTTATCTATTTAAGGTAGCCAGTGATATTTTTGTTAAGGCTAAAAGTTAATGCTTACTGAAAACATGCAGGTCATTTTTCACATCAGGGAGGAGAATACCGATAAGAACAGATAGTAAGCTGTGTAAGTGGGAACACAAGTTCAAACAAGTACATTGACATGGTTAATGTTGACTTTAGAATATGTAATACCGTACCTTTGAGTACAATTGTCAGTTTGAGGTGAGTGCTTTTGTTTGAAAAGATAGACTTTTGTTTTGAAAAGTGCATATAATTGTGGTTGTTTGCTGTGAACTAAAATGGGATTTTTAAAAAATTTATTTAAGTGTGTATGTATTTATTCTTGTTTATTGGGTGTTTTTATCAGAGTAAAAAGTCTGGGAAAATGTGACACGGGTTCAAAAGAGACAAGAAAAACAATTACATACAAGACAGCCTATAAATCATTAGTGTGTGCATCTAAGCTACAATACAAAAACATGTATTTATAATTACTGACATTTATAATATGGGGAGTAATATATTTTTATTGGAATGGCCATTTTGTCAATATTAACATGGAATATAAATGGTCTTACAGGTATAAAGAAGGGCAGAATATTGAATTATATTAAGAAGTGTAGAGGGCAAATAGAGATGTTATAGAAAACACATTTGTGTGGAAATGAGCATGAGAATTTGGCAAAGTAAGGATTTCAGGGTAGATATTCAGCAGTATATCAGAACAAGGAAATTGGCTTAATAGTACTGATTGTAAGATGGGTCCAAATAGTGATAGAAGAGGAAAAAGAACAATAATTGTAGATTTGGGGTAGTGAGGATTACATTGGAATGTATTTATATTCTACCTAAAACTACCAATATTGAGCTAATAAGAATATGGAGAGAAATAATAAGCCTTTAGCATGGAATTTTATTTATGGGTGCAGACTAGAACCTAATTTGTGATAGTGAGGATATGTTAGGAGAATGTAAAATGGAAATATAACAAAAGAGGGTAGATTTATGAAGAATTATATGAGAACATTCGGCATGGACGATGTGAATTTTGTAGCAGGAACTTAGACAGAGTTTATATATTATTCCTAGGTTACAATAACTAGGAGCACATGCATTTAAATCAAACCTTTGTAACCTATTCAATAACTGTATCAGGTCATGCTCTATTACAAGAGATACACAGCACTAATAATGTGCTTGCATTTGCACATACTTAAATAATGAATTTTCTACGACAGGATTATTCTGATGGACATGGATTGAAAAGAAAGGAAAACACAAAGGCACTCCTTCAACAATGAGAACATTATAACAACAAAGAATCATTGATCAAAATGGCAGAGGACTACTTGGGCAACTATGTCTCTCAGTTTTCCTACTTTCTAGTTTAGCTATGGTTTCCGTTTAACAGCGTATTTGTTTGCTTACATGTAGATTTTATAATTCCCTTGTATTTGTTCCATGCAGTCTTAAATTCTGAAACTAATGTGAATGCTACTACCTCTTTGGGAAAGATGTTTGCAGTATCCAGCACCCTTTTTCTATTATATTTTTCTTGAACTGCCCATTTTTATCATCAAATTATATCCACTTGTTATGTAGGTATTTCAATTAAAACTGAATCTGAGTTCCTTTGAATGACTTAAATGTTTCTGTGACATCATTCTTAATTTTTTCTTCAATGCTGAAGACAATTAGCTCTTGTAGTCCTACTTTGTACATCTTCTACTGAAGACTACACACCATTTGTGTTGCTGTCCTGCATACTGCTTCTGTCTATTCTATGTTATGGTGACATCCAGATTTCCAGAACTAGTCACAATACTCCAGATGAGATATTACCTGCTGTATGTACAGAGGATAATAAAGTATTCATTTTCTACACTTGTTTTCTTCCCATACATGATAGTATTATGCCTGGCTTCTTGGATGTTTTTTTTACACTTTCTTTTTCATTTTAATGCACTGATGTAAGTGCTGGCCATGTCATGTTCTACATTTCTAGGTGATACTGCTTTGTGTCCTGGTTTGTATACAAAATTTGCAGGTTATTGTTACTGAGATTCATTATTTCTCATGTTTTATTTCTCATGTTTTACACTGGATTTAAACTGCCATATTAAGGTGCTTATGTCAACTCAGTCCCTATGTTCATAGCTCTATATAAGTAGCAGAAAGATGGTATAATCCCTACTTCAAGTACTGTATAGCATTTGTTGTGGATAGGCAATATGTAAGAAGGTTATGTCAGAGAATGCTCTGCATTAAAGAATGTATAAGTTGTATATAATAATCCCAAAATAATTTGCATAAATGCCTTGACTAAAATAGTTTAAATCCTTGAATTTGTAATGCACTGTTAGGCTTACGAATTCTGCTATGAACTTGGTTGCCAGGGGGGATGTTTATTACATTTGGAAAACAGTTGAATTGTGAGAGGAAATAGTCATTTAAACTGAGTATTAGGGAAAATAAAAAAGAAGGGAAAAAGAAGGGATGAAAGGGAATAAAGAAATGTTGGAACCAACAGAAATTCAGCATGAAGTTTAGTGGCTGTTTATTTTTACTTCTGTAATGTATTGATAAGATCAAGGAGGGAGAGTACCCCATATACTGCGTCTCACAAGCGACTGTTGTTGCTACCACCTACAAATGAGATGGGACTGGGGATAGCACTGACACTAGATTAAGAGCAAACACTCTCTCCTTGGAAGACTACTTGTATCTAGTGTTTATAGTTAATGGATTGCAAAGAGAGTTAATAATAAGGTTTGAAAGGTTTTGGTGGAGATTGGGTTTGGTTTTGGTAGAGAAATAGTTTGGAAAGGAAGAGGGGAAACATCTAACACAAACTGCTACTTTGAACTGAAATTTAGATTAGAGGTATTAAACATGAACAAACAGAGGGAAGGAACAGGAATACAGAACATAGGATCACCTATAGATAGTAAGACAATGAGACATAAGAATGGGGGGGGGGTAGTAAAGGGGTACAGATAATGGGAGAAAAATCCTGAGAAAATGGTGGAGGTGAAGAGAGTAAATTGGAATGTGACTGGAATAACACATCCAGTGAAAGGGATAATCTGCTAAATGTCTTAAAGTGGGGCAATCTTGGAGTGATATTACTTCAGGACACTCAATTATATGAGGAAAAATATCAGTAACTAGAAAGAAAAGGATTTACTGTGGTAGCAAGCTCTAGCTATGTACTGGCAGGAGGAAGGGGTAGTGGTGTTAAGACACTGGACATTACCATAAGTTGAATGTGGAGTTCTAGAAGGACACTTTGGGCACTTAACTGCAATAAAAGTTGAAATTCAAGGTATTAAGGTCGCAGTAGTCTCAAGATGCATTCCTCCAAATGCAAAGACCTGTTTTCTGAGCAAACCTTTATTGGATTTGCTCCATTTTTAGAAAGGGATATACTTTTTATAGCAGGGGACTGGAATATGTTTTTTTTACCACACATGAAATTGATGGGGTAAGATATAGGGTTACACTAATGAGCAGGGAAAGGAAATGCAATAAAATTACTAAAAATGTAGGAAAACATTGCCTCTTCATAAATCTAGAGAGTTTACTGATTATTACATTAGATAGTTTAGAAGGTCAAGAAGAGACAAGGAATATATGAAAGTAGAACATTCTGAATTAGTGAGAAAGGTTGAAATTGCTCCATTGACATTTTCTGAAGATGCACATATGATAACCTGTCTAAATTTAGGTAAGAGTGAAAGGTTAGACAAAAATTGGATATTTACACTATTTACACTGAATGAGTAAAGCTACAGGGACTGGATTAAGGTTTATTAGAGAAAGAACTTGAAGGAATGACAGAAGTAAATGCTAATACATTGGTTGAGCTAAAAAAACAGGATTTGGGATAACATGAAAGATAAAAAGAGGGTCAGTCAAGAAATAAAAACTGTGTAAGGGAGAGAGATGTCGAAAAAACTCAAAATTCTGCAAAGTTAGGGAATAAACTGGGCCAGAAGAGGAACAGAGGTTGAAAGAGCTACTTAGGAAACTGCAAAAGAGGGAGGGTGATAGGATTTATATGCAAATCATAGCTTTCAGAGATGTAAATTATGACAACTCCCCAAGGGTAATGAGAGGGTTGGCCGGGAGGTTAAGATTTTAGGAAATACAAAAAATAATATCCCTGGTAGCTGACCTAAAGACTGGAGATGCACATATTCAGACAGTTAGGATACTGGAGGTTTTTAGGAGTTACTTTCAAAAATTAAACACACTTGAGAGGGAAACTAAATCTATCATGGAGCAGCAGATTGCATGGATGGATCAAGTTCTTCTACCTAGGCTGACCCAGAAGGAAAATGATAACTTACTTGAGAAAATAAGTCAGGAGGCACTAGAAGAACTTATGGGAATACAAGGAAGAGGAAAAACCTGTGAATGGATGGACTCCCAGTGGAGATATGGAAGTTTCTTGGAGCAGAACTACTATAAAAATGGGTGGGGGTGATGAATAATGTGTGGGAAGAGGGAGAAATATTGACAGCCTAATGCCAGGGCATAATAGCAGTAATTCCAAAAGAATATAAGGGCTTGAAATATCCAGGATTGTATTGTCCTATAGCAATTCTGAACCATGATTATAAAACTTTCATGGATGTAATTACAAAATGGGTTACTAAGGTACTCCTAGGACTAATGCATAAGGATTTATGTGGTTTCATTGAGGGTAGGAAAACCTTTGACAATATAATTTGCACATTAATGATAGTGAAAGATGCTCAACAGCAGAGAAAATCAGCAGTTCTAGTGAGTGTGGATGCAGAAAAAGCAATGGCCAGAGTGAAGTGGAAATGCCTATTGGAAGTACTATGAACCTTGACAGAGTGGAGTGGGAGTAATTATTGGAAGTACTATGAACCTTGACAGAGTGAAGTGGGAGTAATTATTGGAAGTACTGTGAACATTGACAGAGTGGAGTGGAAGTACTTATTGGAAGTACAAAACGCCTTAACAGAGTGGAGTGGGAGTGCTTATTGGACTGAGAACCTTGGCAATCCTGGTCCCCTTAATAGACATGTTATGGAGAATTTATGTTGCAGCAATTGCAAGGATAAAGATCTGGGTGAGTCTTTCTGATTCGATTCCCCTTAAGTAGAGGAGCTAGACAAGAATGCCCATTGACCCTAGTATTAGTTGCAATGTATTTAGAACTGTTAGTGGAAAAAAATAGACAGTCTAAAAAAAGGCATAAATGGGGAAAAGGGAATGTGGATGACATCCTTCGAATGTTAAGAGACCAAGTGAATGATGTTCCTGAGCTGTTTGGACTATTAGAAATGTTTGGTAGATTCACAGGATACAAAATTAATAAAGATAAAATCAAATAAGTGATGATAAATAGACCAGTTCTAACACAGCTGGATGCACAATTTGGGCACTTGCAGGTGTTACGGCTAAAATACTTGGGAATTTGGTTAGGGCAAACTGTTGAGGATTCAAGCAATCATACACTTGTGGAGATTAAACACAAAAGAAAGAATAATATAAATAAATTTAAGCAGTTAAATTTAGAATTGGATCAATGCATTTAGATCCTTTATTGGCATGTAGCACCATATATATTATACTGTTGTCAGGATTTTTGGACCTCAATAGATAAGAAGAGTATAGGACAACTAAGAAATTGGATACGGGCTTTTTGGAGGGTTCACCAAGCAGGATTGAGTGAGATGGGATTTCTATTAATGCAAACAACAAACAAAACATAACTAAAATCCTAACACCTAACAAACCTACCAACTCACTCTCAATAGCACATCTAAACATACGTAGTATTTGCAATAAAATTGCTCAGGTACAAGCCCTATTACAATCTCACCCATTTGATATCTTATGTTTATCAGAAACATGGCTAAAACCCACCATTAAAGATAATGAAATTACCCCACCTGGCTACAATATCTTCAGACTTGACCGTACTTCCAAAAAGGGAGGGGGTGTGGCAATCCTCTATAAAACAGAGCTACAAGTCAGCACCTTACATCTTAACTTACCTATAGACTCTTCTGCAGAAATAATTATCTGTAAACTTCAGGTAAACACAAGTAAAGCCATAAATATTATCTGTGTTTATCTTCCCCCAGGAAATAACAGCAATATACTAGAGCATATCCTCAACTGGCTTTCTATTAATCTCCCGCAAGAAACCATGGTCCTCGGCGACTTTAATATAGATTGAAATTCCTGTACTAATACTAATCCCTCTACCCACATTAACCTGTATGGCTTCTCACAACTTATAAACTCCCCTACCAGAACTAATAGACTCAATAACAAAGAAAGTACCTTGGATTGGATACTTACTAATAATCCCCAGCAATCCTACACAACAGGAACCCTTCCAGATGATATAAGTGACCACTCACTTAGGTTCATAGGTTCATAGGTTTATACTAGGCTATCTGCCCTAGGGCATTTATAAGCCTAGCCAGAATGTGTTTGGCTTTCGCCACCCATTTTAAATTAATTTTGCTATGCCCTTTTTTGAGGATAGTATACTGTGCCTCTGTCTAACAGTGACACAGAAGTGATACCCGGGGTAAACCTACGATCTCCCATCCACTCATCAAGATTCCTCTTGAAGAGTGTCAATGAGGGACTCTGCCTAACCTGGACTGGAATTTTATTCCAGAGTGAAGGGAGCCTCTGGGTTATGAATCTGTCCCTCCAGCATGTCCTATTTATTTTGGTGCTGAGGTTCAAGTCTCTCGAGCGTGTAGCTCGATGGGATTTGGATTTTCTGAGGTGCAGCATGTCCATTAATTCCGGTTTGGACATGGCTTTATACGTCAGGCACAGATCGCCTCTGAACAGGCGGTATGCCACTGAGTAGAGCTGGAGATTCTTTAACTGGGCAGCATATGACATCTGTTTGAGCCCTTTGATCCTCTTGGTGAGGTACTTTTGGCTCTTTCCAGTTGCTGCAGGTGTCTGGTAAGATACATCCCAAAAGGGGCATTGTACTCAATTATGGGCCTAATGAGGGATGAGTAAAGAGGCACGATGACCTCCCCTGATCTAGATGTGAATCCCTTCATGATTAGGTGGGCTATATAAAATGTTTTTCTAACCACTTTGGCCACGTGGTTGTCAAATGAGAGATTGCTATCAACTTGGGTCCCCAGGTCCCTAATTACTTCTTCTGTACTTAAAGGATTACCACCTATGTGGTAATTTGGGGGCACTTTGTTTTTGCCAAAGGGGATGACTATACACTTTTTGGCGTTTAGCTTGAGGCCATGGCTCTGGCACCAGTTGTCTGTTTCTATGAGGCCCTTTTGGAGGATGCTTGTGTCGGTTGGAGAGTCGATTATGGCACCCAGTTTGCAGTCATCTGTGAACTTGGTCAGCCACAGTCCTTCCGTGTTGGCCTGTACCTCCGAGAAATATATACCGAACAAGAGAGGTCCCAGGACTGAGCCTTGTGGGACGACACTTGTAACTGGTTTGGAGTCTGACATGGCTCCAGCAATTCTAACCATGTGGGTTCTGTCCTTGAGCCAGTTTGCAACCCATCTAGTGACATAGGGGTTTATATTTAAGCTGGTGAGCTTATCTATAATGACCGAGTGGGGTATTGTATCAAAGGCTTTTGTGAGTTCCAGGTAGGCTGTGTGGACCACCTTCCCCTCGTCAATGGCCTTGGTGACTGTTTCAAAGAAATCAACCAGGTTTAAGAGGCAGGATCTGCCCTTAACAAAGCCGAACTGGGTAGGATCCAGTGTCTGTAGGTCCCCAATATCTTTATTTATGAGGTCCATGATGATCCTTTCCATAGCTTTGCATACCAAGCTAGTCAGGCTTATGGGGCGATAGTTTCCAGGATCCGTTGAGGCACCACCTTTGTGGAGAGGGACCACAGTTGCTGTACGCCACTCTTTGGGTACATATCCTGTAGTAAGGCTGAGATTGAACAGTAGTTATATGTTTGGGTTTAGCTCTTCTTGGAGTTCATGTAGGACGCAGCCCGGGACACCGTCTGGTCCCATTGATGCTGTGTTTTTTGCTTTAGAGAGGGCGGCTCTTACCTGAGCATCTGAGATGTCAGGGGGGCAGCACTCTGCTGGGATAGATATTTGCCCTTTTGGTGGGGAGGGGAGGGAGAAGTTTGCGCTGAACCTGTCAGCTAGGATGTTGGCAATGTCTGTGGGTTCGGTGTATTTTTTGTCATTTTGGACTAATTCTGAGCATATCTGGGAATTACCACCCAGGTTCCTAACATAACTAAAGAAAGCCTTGTGATTATCCTTAGTGTCCTGTGCGATTTTTCTCTTGAAGCTGGCCTTAGACAATTTTATGAGTGCCCGTAGTTTTTTGCTAATACTGATCAGAGATGCCTTCCCTTTTTGGAATTTTGCTCTATCATTTAGTAGCTTCCTCCTTCTATCGTATAGTTTGTTTATGGCTGGGGTTCACCAGATAGGACGTCTGCCTTTGGAGGATTGGGTCTTGGTTTTATTTGGGATTGCATGATCCATGCATTCCTGAAGGTGTTCATAGAATGCGTTTATAAAGGATTCTGCGGTCTGGGCCGTATTTTCCACAGGCCCGGGGGCTTTGAAGGATTCCACCTCGGTTTTGAGGAGTGTGAAATTTGCTTTAGAGAAGTTTTTCACTGTGGTTTTCTGGCAGGGGGTGGTGTCGGGATGTGAATATCCAGTGAGATTAGTTTATGGTCTGATCTTACCAGTGAGGGATACACTTCTGGTCTGGAGCATAGAGTCCCCATGTTGGTGATGATCAGGTCCAGTATGTTTTCCCCTCTTGTGGGAGTGGTAACAAGTTGTTCCATAGCATTTGAGTTTATAAATTCTAGGAACCTTTGGGCTAGGGTGTTGGAGGTAGAGTAATGCTCCCAGTCTATGTTTGGGTAGTTGAAGTCGCCCAATATAATGGTGTTTGGAGAGACCTTCATATTTTCCAGTGTTCTCAGGAAGGCCGAGTGAGGTTCCTGGGTTAGGGAGGGTGGTCTGTAGCAGGCTATAAACTGGAAGGCAGTTTTACCCACTGTTAGTTGCACATGGATAGTCTCTGATGCTTCGTGCTGTGCCACCAACCTGGAGGTGTGGGTATCTTTGATGAATATTGATACTCCCCCTCCTTTTGTATGTCGGTCAAAGTTTTGGGGCCGAAAAGCATGGTATGAGGTATAACCTGGTAGTGCTGGAGTGCTCTCGGGAGCCTTGAACCAGGTTTCTGTTACTGCACAGATATCGATGTTCTCCATGCTAAGGAGAGCTTGATCGTGCATCTTGAGGTTTAGACTTCTGGCGTTGAGTAGCATTACTCTTAGTTTCTTATCCCTTGTGATACCTATGGAGGTGGGTTTGTCTTTTGAGCCTTGCCTAAAAAAGGCACTATGGGGGTAGCAAGAGCCTTTGCCAATATCCAAAAGCCCAGGGGTGACAGGTGCAAGCCATCCCTACCGAAGCATCGTGGCTTGTCGTGCATGTCATCCCAGGCTGACAGGCATTGGATCCCCTTTGAATGACACCAATACTTAAGCCAATTGTTGAAATTGATCATCTTGTCTTCATATTGTGGCATTATTCTTGGTGAGGGTAAGATGCTACTCAAGGTCAGGGTCATACCGGCCTGGGCCACATGCTCAGAGAGCTCCTCTATGTCTCTTTTCATGTAGTCCAGGGAGGTACATCTCAGGTCATTCACACCAGCATGGACAATGACTTAGTCATATTTGTACTTGCCTTGGAGTGACCTGAGTGCTTGTGTTATGTGGCGGATCCTAGCACCCGACAGGCAGCTCACCGTGACCTTCTCCTTGTTCAGCCTGGTGAGCGGGACGTCAGTGTGCCTGATGATAGAGTCACCTATTACAAGTGTATCAGGTGTGTTGTTTAGCCTTAAGGGCTGTGACTGTTCGGCACACTGGCTTTGTGAGCTATGTGTTGCACGTGTTTTGTTTTGGGGTAGCGGTTGCTTGGGTGTCTGCTTTGGAGGTCTCTGCTGCTTAGGCAGATTTTTATTTGGAGCCTCCAAGTATGTTTTTGTGTGTTTATGTGTTTGGTTTGCTGTCGTGGTAGGTCTATGTGAGACTGGAATTGTACTGAGTGTGGTTTCCTTCTCCTCCTGACTGGTTACGCCAGTACTGAGTTGAGAGAGCTTAGCCTCCAGTTTGGCTATATGAATGCATCTCTCACATGTGCTGGAATTTGTTAGGAGGAGGAGAGGGTTGTCTGTGTACATGAGGCAGTTGTAACATTGCCTCAAGATTCCCATATTCACCAGCTGGACCGGAGAGAAGATTGACAACTGACCTTTGGACATGCTAGAATAGTATTGGGAATTCCTTTATAATTGAAAAAAAAGGGCCAATGGGGAACAAGGTACTCGAGAGGACTTTGTGAGAATGTAGTGCTTTTAATTTTTTAGTGCTGACTTATATAATTGTTTTAGTGAGCAAGTGCCTTTAGTGAGCAAGTGTCAGGTAACTTAAATGCAATGTGTTACAGGTAACTTAAATGCAAAAATGACAAACAGTAACTTTCTTTTAAGTGAAACAAGGAAATGAGTACAGTAAGCAATGCAGATATCACTAGGGATCCACAGAAGCGCTGGAAAGCCGCGTTTTAGGTGGTATTAGCGTTTCAGGGAAATAACAAGCAAACAAACAACAAGCATACAAACAGAGCTAGATTCAGCAGGCCTGGATCTAGTCTATGCTACAGCAAACAAGGTGTACCAATTTCAGTAAGAAACAGTTGAAACATGCAGGCACTATAAGCCTTTAACCAGAAATTCCCAGCTCAGAATGGCAGAGTCCAGCCTCTCCTCCCACAAGAGTGCAGACCACGAACCTTCTTAATGTAAAATAACTGGCCTGAAGCCCAAGTGCTTAAACCAGAACTAATACACTTTTAGAATAACAGACACTGAGTCCTCAGTCAGCAGTTCCCAACTTAGAAGGATGTAAGCTACCTGTCCTGCCACCACAGTGCAGGCCACAAACCTTCCTAATGTAAAACAACTGGTCTGAAGCCCAAGTGCTTAATCCAAAAGACTTAGAATGATAGCTACACTTTAATCAAGTTACTACCAAGCAGTAATAAATACAATTGAATACTTATTATCACCCTACATATATTATCAGACATAAAACCAACATAATATTCCCTAACACTCTCAGAACAATACGCTCTAAAAAGGAATTTAACCCAGAACTTTTCCAAACAGAACTAAAACAATATAATTGGATACCATTAAAATATCTCCCTCTAAATGAAGCAGTGGAATACTTTAACTCCACATTCTTAGCCACCCTGGATCACCACGCTCCAATTCGCTCTATTAGAATTAAAGCTAAACAAGCCCCTTGGCTCACTAACAATACTAAACAAAAAAATCCAACCTAGAAACAAATCCTGGGCAAAATGGTGTACAACTAAGAATGCAACAGACCACCAAACCTTTAGAGAACATAGAAACAATACAAAAAAAGCCATACTTCTAGACAAAAAGAATTATTATCTTCAGCTACAACAAACCTCTCTCAAAGAGCCCAAAAAATTTTGGACTTCTATTAATAATCTTCTTTACCCAGGCCAATTAATAACACCTAACCCACTAGTCTCTAACCCTGAGAATCCCACACAAACAGCAAATGCCTTTAACTCTTTCTTCACTGATACCATCCAAACTCTAGCTAGCCACCTATCTCCTGACATATCTAATCTGACCACTTCCTCTACAAATCCACCTCCTCTATTTCACCTCCAACCAGTATCTACCTCCTACATTTCCTCTCTTCTACATAAGTTAAAACCTACCATCCCCTCAGCTGACAAACTCCCAGCAGAATTCTTGCAAAAAGGAGCTAAAGCCATTGCCTACCCTATTTCTATTCTGATAAATAGAACAATAAGTGAAGGAACTCTCCCTTCAATATGGAAAATTTCACACATCATCCCACTACACAAAGGTGGGAGCTCCAATGACTTTTCTAACTTTCGCCCCATAGCTCTACTTTCCCCTATCGCAAAAATTATGGAAAAATGCATCCATAAACAACTACTCAACCACCTTCTCCAGAACAACCTACTCGCTAACTGTCAACATGGCTTCAGACCTTTCCATAGTACCACCACTGCACTGCTATCATTCACAAACAGCATCAACAATAATCGTAACAATAATTGTCTTTCATCTGCAGTCTTCATTGACCTATCCAAAGCTTTTGACATGGTTAACCACCAACTACTACTCCATACACTGAATACTCTCTCACTTGATCCTCTTGCCTTGAACTGGTTTACATCTTACCTTGATAATCGTCACCAGGCTGTACTCTGGAAAAATAAACTATCCGATCACCTTCCTATCTCTCTCGGTGTCCCTCAAGGATCCATATTAGGCCCACTCTTATTTTCCATCTTCATTAATGACCTGCAAACAGCCATTCCTTACTCCACCTGCATTCAATATGCAGACGATTTTACCATAATCTGCTCAGCCTCTTCTCAAATTGAACTACAGTCTCTTACACAAAAAGCATTCAACACTGTTGAACTATGGTTTTCTCAACGCTGCCTACTTCTGAATTCCAAAAAAACTAAACTGCTACTCTTCTCACCAACCCAAAAGTCCACATCTTTACCTTTCAGTCTCATTTCTAACAATGGTACTCTTATCTCTCCTGACCCTACCACTAAACGTCTAGGAATAACAATAGACAACAAGCTAAACTTTGATACTCACATAAACACTACAATAAAGTCAGTCAACAAAAAACTGGGATCCCTCTACAGAATTAAACCTTATCTTACACCAGCAGCTAAGACTGCTATAGCAGAACCCACCTAATATCCACCCTGCTTTACGCCCCTCCCATTTATACTAATCTCTCTAAAAACAACATCAGGAAACTAACTACTTCCTATAATAATATTGCTAGATTTGCTACAGGCTCTCCTTACAGAACCCATCACTGTCTAAATCTTAAACAATTAAACTGGCTTGAATTTCTTAATCAGCTTCAATATCACCAGCTTATAATAGCCCATAAGGCTCTATATCTACCTAACAATATTCCAGTACTCTCTAGCCTCATTACACCTTATAAAAACCTCACATCTCTACGCTCCTCTAACAAACTACTGATCAATACTACTAAATCCAACAACACAGCAGGTGAGTCTTTGTTCTCTAACTCTGTAGGAAAACTTTGGAATAAACTTCCCTCTGAAATCACATCTCAAACTTCTCTCTCACTTTTCAAAAGGAATTTGAAACTCTACCTTAACAATCACTGGCTATGTACCTGTACTAACCCTGACTAAATCTTCTCATATTCACTTATCCCACCTCATTCCTTACTAGCTACCTTTTATGTATCAATAAACTACATTATTGTATATATCTTACAAGTATATATCTACATCATACCTCAGTCCCTTACAAAATGACCATGTTAATTCTACTCTGTACCTTTCAAAATGACCATGGTTACACAATTTGTACTATTTGAAGAGGAAGAAGAAAAAAAAAAAAACATTTTTTGTAATATTGCTATCTCTATTATCTGTATAACTCCTGTTTTTAACTTTTGTAAAAAAATTCTGTATGATTCTTGGAGCTTTTCTCCCTGGGCCTCTACTGAAAATGGACATGTCTCCAGCTAGACTAGCCCAGTCAACAAATGTAAAATAAATAAATAAATAAAAGATAAAGGGTAGACAAACAGGGGATTCAGAGCCCCAGACTTGGGTAGATACCTGGAAGTTATACATTTGTTAAGGTTTGGGCAATGTCAGGATGGGAATTATGCAATATTGTGGAAGGAAATGTTGAAAGAGAGAGAGAGAAACATGGCTGGGGAAAAAAGATATACAGGAAGCTTTTTGGCAAAGTGATAAGGAAAGAATAAGACATCTGATGTCATTAGGTTCATAAAATGAATACTAGGCTAACTACCCTGATGGGTCATTTTGAGCCTTGCCACCATAAAGCTCAGAATTAAACCCTGTACATTGTGTCTATAAGGTGAAGACCTTAATCATTATGCCAACCTTCCACCCCAGACATCTGTCACGAGTGGGAGTCAAATGAGCACAGCTGTTGAATTAATCCTCCACTGATGCTATGGACCTACCATCACATACACACAAGTTGACTGCTGTGAGATTAGAACCCTCTGCCTATTCAGCTATGCAATCTAGAGGACATAGTATATAATCAAGTGCCACTGTAGAAGTCTAATCAGGGGTGGAACTAGGCTGGTAGTGCTTGTGGGCCATTTTGAGCTTAGTCAAATTCCCTCAAAGGTGAGAATCAAACCCTGTACCTTGTGTCTGTGAGGTAAATACCTTAAAATATTATACCAACTCCCAATTAGGGATTAGGCAAGAGGCAGTAAGATCTGGAAAAGAGTCAAAACCCAAAACTGGTTAATAGACCTGTTGTCTATATAGAAAACAAGATCAGCATCCAAACAAAAACAAAATCAAGGAGGTAGGAAAAGAAATGAAGTAGACGGAAATATTAGGTCTAACTAATTCAAAAAGGGGAAGCAAATGGATGGGAGAAATGCAAGAAAGATTGCAGATTACAAGAAGAGTTTCAAAGTGATTCTGAAGAACTTTTTTTCAGGAATTAGGTAAAATAAAATGGAAACAATTTCAACAAATGAATTATATCAGTTAAGTGGATAACACTTCTGAGGCAGGGAACTTAACGAAAGAATTGCACATACCAGATTCACATAGATCAGCTTAGCTAGATAAAGAGGAAGATAAAAACAATGATCTTAAGAGAACCAGTAGATGGTTAATGCAGAGATGTGGTTACTACCCGAGAAGGCTTTATAGTCTAGGAAATTTAGATTTTTTTTGGCAATGCTTGTACAAGTATTTCTATACTCCAAAAAGACTACAGAGGATGTTTCGCAATGTGCAGAATACTTGTTGAAGGTGTTAAAATCTGCAAGACAGAGATTGGCTACACATTTTCTAGGGATGTGATCATTTAGCCAAGTTTAGATCTGATTTGCAAAATCTAGTACAAAACATAGCAAGCCCAGAATGAATTTTAACTAAACACCTGTTTTTTCAAGGATTGGAAAGCCAAGCATAATAAGTCTCAAACCAGATATGATAAGTTATTATTAAGTGTAATAGTAGCAGCCAAGAAAGCTGTAGCAAGAAGGTGGAACCATGAGGGTTCCCTTTGGATAGAAGAAGTGGTAACACAATAGTGTATATTCTTGAATTGGGGATGATGGGTGATGCACTGAAGAATAAAAAATGAGGAATAGGTGGGTGCAGTGGCTGACTAAAATGGTGAATGACAAGTGTTAAACATAACTTGGGGATAGCAAATAAGACAAGCTAGCTTAAAATTCCCCTCCCTTTGTTTCGTAAAACAGTATTAGGTTTGTAAGATTAGAAGAGCTGTTTAGAGTGACATTTCCAAAGCCTTTCAAAGTCTGTATTAATCACCAGCAATCAAACTTGTACAAAAGTTGTTTATTCTTTGCATTTTTGGTTTGTTTCATTTTCTGTTTTTCTTATTGATGTTCATATTTTCTTTCCTTTGTCCTAGAAAGTATTCACTTTAACTTACTTGTTTTTAACTCTGAAATAAACCATACAAGTGTGTAAAACATGGAAGAATGGATTTCAGGTTGTAGCCAATAGTTTTGGGCCATTAATGATGTATAAATGTGGTTAAAAGAGGAAATAGTGAAACTGGGTTCTCACCATTGGACAGTGAAAAAGCACCATGTATGAGGATTGCCTAGTTGGATGTTTGAGTTTTTGTTAGCATTTTTATTGGAATGAAGAAAAAGTTAAAACAACTAGCTAAAATGAGTTTATTTCCAGAAAACTTGAGTCCCATTTTCAGTTTTTAAAATATAATGTTAGAAACAAGATGATGTCAAAACAGTTGTAGGTTTCTTGAATATCCAGAGCTAGATTTTTATTTCTAAAACCCTGTATTCAGTGTTACATAAAGTAGTTGCCCCTCTGTGTCACCATGACAGCAAAGCTAAGATCTCTGATTGTCAACATCTAGTAAAATAAAATTTGTAACTTTTTTCCTTAATAGCATTCTCTAGATGGCAGTGTCTCTTCAAACTTCTCTAGCTATAGTTTATACACATCAAAATCCACCAAGTAAGTTCTGAGATATCAAGTGACAACTGGATACAAACAGCTATAAAACAATAAACCCATGTAGTTCAGTGTGTCCATGCCAACAGTTTATTTTCAACACATGGTTCCAACTGTGGTTTGAAAAAAAAACTGTTGAAGTGGACATACCACACAACAATGTATTATTCTTTTATATACACATCAAAAAAGAGGAATAACATGGGGTGACAGTACCCTTTTCACCTTGTCTTGTAATTTCTAGTTAATTGACCCCTTTAAATGATATTGATGTGTCAGCTAGTGTGAAAGAAATCAAAGGAATCGTGAATTGCTTATTTGAGATCAATTTCTGAGGACAGCAGCTATGGAATGGAAAGATGATTATAATATATATACAGAATATGTCTCCCTTAAGAGACAAGATAAAAACATGTCGTTAATGCAGTCACCTACATTCTTGGAAAAGGACACAACTATAGTTTGTTGACCACCACTTGGTGTTACCCAGAAGCTAAGTAGCAACCAATTTCTAACAATCTTTGAGTCTCTTGGTATTCTCATCTCACCAATTCACTCATTTAAATGCCACTGACTAGAACTCATACCTGTCAACTGTACAAATTTTCACTGAATGTCCAGACTTTTGCCTCATATCTTTGGTCTGTTTCTCATAAAATTGTGATTTTCTGGCAAATCATTTAGGACTGATATCAGAAAATAATGGCACACATTTGAGTTTCAGACTTCATATCCTACAGAAAATCCATGCTAATGCATAACCCGTTATTCTATCAACTTTCTAAGCTTGTAAGAGAAATATTTAAAAAATGTCCCTATTTTTAGGCCTTTGTCCTCCATTACTTGTGTCTTTGTCTGGATGTCTAGCTCTAACAGGTTGAGAGGTATGCTATAACTACAGCCCTCTGTTCTTTCAAACTACACACTGTGCCACTGACAAATCTCAGGTCAAACTCACTTATCAAATTTCCAGCCTACTCTCCACAGAAACAAGGTTCATAGGTTCATAGGTTCATAGGTTCATACTAGGCTATCTGCCCGAGGGCATTTACAAGCCTAGCCCATCGTTTTGTGGCTTACGCCACCCCTTTAGTATGGGGAACTATACCCATTATTTTGCTGTGCCTCTGTCGAGCAGTGACACTGAGGTAATCCCTGGGGTATATCTGCGATCTCCCATCCATTGGTCAAGATTTCTCTTGAACAAGGCCAGCGAGGTGCTCTGCCTCACATGTACCGGGATTTTGTTCCACAGCATAGGGAGTCTTTGGGTGATGAATCTATCCCTCCAGCACATCCTATTAATAGCCGTGTCAAGGTTTAAGTCTCCGCCCTTGTGGCTCTGATGGATCTAGATTTTTGAGGTGAAGCATATTCATCAAATCTGGGTTTGACATGGCCTTGTATGTTAGGCAAAGGTCACCTCTGAGCAAGCGGTGGCGACTGAATAGAGCTGGAGTTCTTTCAGTCGGGCAGCATAGGACAGATTTTTGAGACCCTTTATCCTTTTGGTGAGGAACTTTTGTGGCCTCTCCAGCTGCTGCAAGTGTCGGGTCAGATACATTCCGAATGGGGCATTGTACTCAATCATTGGTCTGATGAGTGATGAGTAAAGGGAGACTATGACCTCCCTTGATCTAGATGAGAATCCCTTCATGATAAGGTGGGCAATGTAGAAGGTCTTCCTAACTACTTTAGCTACATGGGTGTCGAATGACAGACTACTATCAACCTGGGTCCCCAGGTCCCTGATAACTTCTTCTGTGCTCAGTGGATTGCCACCTATTTGGTAGCTAGGGGTAACCTTGTTTTTCCCGAAGGGTATGACTATGCATTTTTTGGCATTTAACTTTAGGCCGTGGCTCTGGCACCAGTTATCCATTTCTGTGAGACCCTTCTGAAGGATATCTGTGTCAGATGTGTTTTCTACTATGGCGCCCAGTACTATATAACCTAAGCATGTTAATATGACACTTGCAATATATTCTTCTACTATCAGCCCAAAGTCAGTCTGAAAACATCAACAAACAGGAAAAAAACTTCACAAACCTTTCTGACATTAGAACACTTCATTGTAATCTACTAATGCCTGCTAATAACTTTCCTACCACCCTGCCTTCATGTACAACTAAGATAGCCTTCCATGGATCAGACCATCTGTGTGAACCCCATGCTCACAAAAGTCACAAACTGTCCAGACTTAATACTCATCAGAGTATCACTAAAATGTCATCTGCTCAGCTCTATACTATGTAGATGCTTTAGCTGCCCATCTTAATGCAACCACCTTACCTGCAAAACTCCACTCCTATTGACCTTCAGACAAGAATGCAAAAACACATAAAGTATATTATGTGACCTTCATCAAATTAAAGTAAGTATCCTGCAATCTGTGTAATGTGCTACTAGAGATTTTGCACTGCACTACAACTGAATGTTTAAATATTGTAAATTTATTTTGCCATACACTGTTCAATTTGTTTTGTGAATATGCAACAGGTATGCTGTTCTGCTTTACTGTTCTGCCATCTGGTATAGGTTGCAGCAGAAATGGTTATCTGGCCAGTTCATACAACCAGTAAACAAATGTAAAAGAAAAAAGGAAATAAATTGAAGTATCATCTAAGATGGGAAATTGAAATATAGGACAGTACAAAGACTATGCTTGTTAGGAATTACCATTGCAAGTGGAGTTAAGATTTGTACCCCACAAAAATATTAACAGAGTAATGAGATAATACCCATTGTAACATGATTATGGCAGCCTTGAATTCACTTACAGAAAAAAATAGTTGGCACTGAAATGAATTTCTTAAATGGCTATATGTATTCCAGAAACAACACACACGTCTATACAAGAAATGGGCATATGGTAAAAAATAACTAGAAAAAAAAAACCAGAAAAAGAAGAAATAATGACATACAGATTTATATCAGATTCATCAAATACCCCGACTACCTTGGGAAATACCTTCAAAGGGATATGTGAAACAACTCCAAACTTCATTTAAATACTGGATGAATTTAATGAGCCACTTTAGAAATGCATTAATTAACTACAAAATGCAAACAAATAATTACAAAGCTAGATTTGGGATAACTTACACAGTTTTCAGTAAATGTGTCATCTGGAAAAGGTTCTCTTGGATGACTCACTGAAACACTTGTACTCTGATGACTATAACTAACTTTGTGTTGAAATTGTCAGGACCACCATAAACAGCCAACGATATAAACTTACACAAAACTCTGTCTGATTTCATTATGTTCCTATTGGTTTGTATATAAGCAAACACTTTTGATGTAGAAGCGTAGGTAGGAACAAAGAGCACCTTGTTATTGTCCAGTTCCTTCTTAATGTAAATTGTTACTGTATGCTCATTTCCTCTGTTGTGACACTTCAGGACCATATCTGATGTCCTGTTGTTTTTAACCATGGTGCACCAAAACAATGAGCAGAGTAGCGCAACACTGACCCAAACAAAAGTGCACCACCAGATACAGAATTTTAGCATATCGAAGAGACAGGTCTATGCAAGATAACCTTTCTGGAACTGGGAAACTGCAGGTTTACATGTCAGCAGTATTGAGTGGTGCACTTTTGGTTTGGTTCGGTGTTTTTAACCATGGAATGGCTATAATAGTATACCTTGTTGTTTTTAATCATGTTATAGTTATAATCTCAGTTATACAATCAACAGTCTTTGTGCACAATGATTGGACAGAACCATCAGTGTCCCCATTGTAAACTGAGGGATCCCAACAGAAACAAGTCCATCTTGCAATCCAGTTTCTCGAGACTGCTTATCATAGACTGTAACTATTTAAAAAAAACGCATAATACACTATCCTGTATTGCTGCTTCCTGACACAGCATAATGCACCTAAAAAAAAAAATTAAGAAAAACATCTCACAGCTTTCAATGCTGTAAGCACCCACACACTGAACACAGAAGGCACCTCCTGAACTTCACAGTGTCAGATGCTGCACAGAAGATACAAGAAGAACTACCGAATACTTAAAAAAAAAAAAACAGAAACTTTTGTGTACTAAAAAGCACTTACAGGCTTAGTGAATGCATAGTACACACCCTACATGCCTCACACTACCAGGAGTTGGATGAACAACGCTAAAGTCCATTTGAACAATGGCATTATTTTAAAAAGGTAAGTAGTTTCTTTCTTAAATAATGTCATTGTATAATAGCAATAACCCACTCCTGGATGTGGGTTTGACAGGATTTACTTATAGATGGCTTTGTTTAATCACTCAGGCTTTGCCCTCATGACCAAACCACATCAACCATGAGTAAATCCTGTGAAACCCATACCCATTCATGGATTATTGCTTAAATAATTGCATACAACTATACCACTTGCAATATGTCCCTGTAATTGTCCAACATGAATGATTTCCTGGGCTGAAATTGAAAATAGTCATTTGTGATCAATGCTCTGTCCTAGTTAACAGATTCAGATAAATAAATGTTATAACCTTTCATCAAACTACATTCATTTCATGCTCTAACTTTACTATTCTTACTGCTTTCTCTTCTATTCCTCCCCTCCCCCTCACAGTCACTTCTCCTTGACCAATCTCTGTGCACTGATATTTAATTCTTAAATTCCAGACTGTTAAATACTGACTCAGTATACATCTATATGCCACTACATCCCTACTAAGTTTAAGTTCATTTAACCTGAGTGTTTATATCTAAACACTGTACATCAAATGACATAATTAATTTAAACCAATTCTGATAATCAGGTGTGTAAGTAGAGGTTTCTAAACAGATGTTTTAGGAAAACCTATTAACGGGTCATAGCTGCATCTAGTAACACAGTGGATACCACATGACAGGGACATGATATTAATATGACTGCCTTCCTGAGGTTTCCAAATTATCCTGGTAATCCCTAGTGTTCTTACTTCAGTTGAATGGAGCTGATGGAGATGGTAATAAATCACAAGAAGCTCTTAAGGACTGAGAGAAGACTGATAATGCAGGCCTCAGCAGGTTAGCAATACCTCGAGCTTATCCCTCACTACCAACAGCAGCAGTGCATTAACATGATCCCAGTGACAAGTATTACTTTACAATCCAGCCACAAAATGGCAAACTTGCCCAAGTCATGGTGCAGACAAAGGCTGTAGCCCAGAGAAGATTAAAGAAATGCAAGAATGGCAGTGGCAGGTACCTGAGATGGTATCATATGCTTAATGCGGTTGGTGTTACAAAGATGCAGATGTGTCCTGTTTTCCACAACTATTGCTTGTCCCCTGCGACTATGTTAGGGGGATTATGAGAAACACTGCAGGAGTGGATAGTATCAGGAGGGTATTTTAGCAGAGACCTTTTATGGCCTGAGCTTCTAGACATACCCAGGCAATAAAGATTATACTCCCTGAGTCACCATGGTGGGGTAGACCTGAGCTAAGCAAAAATCTCTGGTTTTACAAATGACAGATTTTAAACTAGTATAAGGAAGCATAGCTTTCAACTTCTAAGCTTTCAAAATTCTAGCAAGGTACCATTAGTGTGCATGGTTTTAGGTTACACAGATTAGTAGAATTTGTTTAACCCTGTTTGAACTTATTATTGTACCTGACTGCACCCCTTGAGCCTTTACTGTCAGTGAAAAGGGGCAGAGACTTTTCGTTTAATGTCTGCAAAAGGGGACAGAACCCTTGTTTATTTATGTATTTACGTATGTGTGTATGTATGCATGTAAGTGTTTGTTGTTATTAGGCCTAGAACTTTAGCTGTAAGAAAGTGTAAAACTATTTTTATTTTGCTGAAGCATCTTCTAGATTTGTTCCTTAATCACCTGTGTCATTGGTCCTCAGAGTGGGCAGCTCCAGGTTCCTTTTCTTGTCAGGAAACAATAGGGTTATAGTAGCTAGCTGGTGGGGCATATAGTGCATGTGAAAAAAAAATCATAAAAATAAAGTATAGAAAACACGATGTATGGGAACTCATCCATAACTCACTGTTAAAAATAAAAGACCATTTCCCTACAGACACACGCACACACACACACACACACACACACACACACACACACACACACACACACACACACACACACACACACACACAAACTAAATGCTATAATCTTACAAATGATAGCAATGTTCACAACACAGAAAAAATACTAATTCCTCAGTCTCAAGGATTAAGGTTTGGATGAAGTGTTAGTATGCTATGGTGTAACAAGTCAATGGTGTAGTTACCAATACAACACAGGTGTGAAAATGTCATGTGCAAACACATTTTGTGCTCAGTAGAAAGGGGAAATATAATTAACCTAAATGAAGAACAGAAAGTCAGATTTATTTTGTTCTGTGCTGCGTATTTTTTTTTTAAAACAAACAATACATTTTGCCAATGTTCAACATAAAACATCTTCCTACTGAAGATACTGGTGAATAGCAAAGTAGTTTATATGCCTGTTAAAAGTTATTTGAAATAAAGTGGCTAGTTAACTGCGCCTGGATTATAATGATATTTTGACACCTCACAAAGAATATGGTAGAAGCATCTGTCAGCATTTGGACTAAAAATTGGAAGCTTAAAATATGTACTTCAGTTAGTTTATTTTGCTGAGCCTTTGCAACTACTGTTAGAGTTAAAAGCTGTTCTGAGAACACAAGTCAGTATAATTTAAATAAAAAAAGTAAAAATGAAAAATATGTTCCAGAAGATGTGCAAGATGTCTGTGACTTCCACTATTGCCATTGCATTTACACAGAAGTGAAAACAAAAAAAAAATGATTTCTTTATGTCTAGCATGTAACGCATAAAGTGAGCGTGAAGTGTATTCTGAGGGAAAAAACTCTTAGATCACTTTGGAGCAACAGCTTGATTGCTAGGATAGGCTTACAATAGCCATAACCACTTAATAGTCCTGCTGTAATAAAATAGAGTACAGAGATATCATTAAATTTTTTATTTATTTTTATTTTACATTTGTTGACCGGGCTAGTCCAGCTGGATACATATCCATTTTCAGCAGAGGCCCGGGGAGAAAAGCTCCTCAAGAGTACAAAACAATGTTTGACGTTAATCAAATAAAAACAGTAAATAAATTCAAAGTTTAACAAATAGAAGTACTATATACAGTTAAGCTATTTTATGCAAAAAAGAACATATTGAAATAAATAGTTGGGTAAAAAATAAGTAAATAAGTACAGTACAGGAACATGCTAGAAAGAGGTGTGTTAACATAAGATACTAGAGTGACAAAGAGAGATATAAGATATAAGAGAGAGTCCAAATTAGTTGAAAGACAGGTTCAGCTTCTGGATTCCAGTATGCAGGTAGATTATGCAGACATTAAGATGTAGAAATTTAGTGAGAAGACAAGAGTTGTTAGTCTGGGTTAAGACAGGTGCATAGCCAATGTGTTTTAAGGTAGGATTTAAGCCTGATTTTGAATTGTGTAAGTGATGGTAGTGAGGTTAGGTCGCTGGGAAGAGAGTTCCAGGTTTTACCAACGGTGTTAGAAAATAGACAGTCCCCTGCCTTGTTGTTGGCTATGTGTGTTAGTACTAGCATTTTAGTAGCTGAGCGCAGGGTATTAAGGTTACTGTAGGGAGTGATAAGGTTGGTAAGAATTGGTGTGTTACTAGGCTGATACAGGATTTTATAGGCAATTATTAATTGATTAAGTAGAAGTAGGTTGGGTAACTCTAGCCATCCAAGATTTTTATAATTAATACAGTGGTGGGTCCTAAATGTAGAGCCAGTTGCAAATCTTGCAATATTGTTGTAGGAGACTACTAGTTTGTTCATATTGGTTTTTGAGAGGTTAGTATAAATAGGGGAGGCATAGAGGAGGGTAGAGATTAAGTGGGTCTGGGCAATAGTAGATCTAGCTAGTGGGGTAAGAAAGGATTTGATTCTATATAGTGAGCCTAGTTTTTGTTAACTGTTTTATGGTATTGTTTATGTGGGCCTCAAAGTTAAGGTTATTGTCAATTAGTACCCCTAGGAGTTTTGTGTTAGAGTCAGGGGATATAATAGTTCCATTGTTAGAAGTGACAGTAAAGTTTAGAGGTGTGTGTCTATGGGTGGGAGTAAAAAGTAGAAGTTTGTTTTTTTTAGGATTTAGGATAAGACATTGATGTTGTAGCCAATCCTCAACTGTGTTAAACACTTTTTGGGTAAGAGATTGTAGGTCTGCTGGATTTGGGGCTGTGAAGATTAATGTGGAGTCATCAGCATATTGTATTAAGGAGGCCTGAGGAATAACAGTGTACAGGTCATTGATAAAGACAGAGAATAGAAGTGGTCCAAGTATAAAACCTTGGGGGACACCTAGTGAGATGGGGAGATGGGGAGATAGGTTGTTCCCCCACATGACTGCTTGTTGCCTATTGCTTAAGTAGGATTCAAACCATTGTATAGAAAGAGTATCAAGGGACAGGTTTTTCAGTGTGTTAATGAGAAGTTTGTGGTTAACCATGTCAAGGCTTTGGAGAGATCAATAAAGAGGGCTGAGGATAGAGTGTTGTTATTGCGGTTTTATTTATACAGTTGGAGAAGGATAAAAGGGCAGTAGTAGTACTGTGAAATGGCCTGAAACCGTGTTGGCAGCTAGCTAGCAAGTTGTTGTCTATAAGGTGTTTTAACAGTTGCATATGAATGCATTTCTCCATGATTTTGGCCAAAGGAGAAAGTATGGCAATAGGTCTGTAATTGGATAGATCCCTAGAGTTTCCACCCTTATGAAGGGGGATAATATGTGCAATCTCCCATGTGATAGGAATTGCACCTTCAGATATTGTTCTGTTAATCAGAATGGAAACTGGGTAGGCTATAGCATCTGCTGCTTTCTGTAGATATTCAGCAGGAAGGAGATCGGCAGCAATGGTGGTAGGTTTGAGTTTTTGCAGAAGGGTACGGATAAGGGATGTAGAGATGGGTTTGAGATGAAATGGGGGAGGTAAGGTAGTATTATGGGATGTTAGAGGTGAGCTATTGGGAGATAGTTGGTTGGAAAGAGACTGAATGGTTTCAGTGAAGAAGGTGTTAAAGGTTCTTGCTACTTCCTTTGGATTGTCCTGGTCTGCACCTACAGGTGGGGGGGTGACAGTACGACCTGGGTGTAAGAGAGTATTTATACCTGCCCAAAATTTTTGGGGGTTTCTTTGCTGGGTATTTTGGAGTTGTATATAGTACTTTCTTTTATCTTACAGTATTGATTTTTTTGTGTTATTTCTTAACTGTCTGAACTTGATGTGATCTTCATGGTTTTTGGTAGTACGCCAAAAGGTCCAGATTTTATTTCTAAGTAGCATTTTTTGTTTTGTATCTTTTGAGAGCCAGGGGGCTGGTTTGTTTCTAATTTTAATGGTCCTTTTTGGAGCGTGGAGGTCGAGAATGTGTAGAAATTTACTGTTAAACTAGATTACTGCTTCCTCTAGGGGTAGACTTTTAAGGGGTGCCCAGTTGCATGCTCTAAGTTCATTTTTGAAAATATCAGGGTTAAATTTTGTCTTATTCCTCACTGCTCTATAGGTAATTGGATTTTGGATATCAGTCTTGTCTCTGATTATGAAGGTTAGAGCATGGTCGCTTATATCCTCAGGGAGAGTTCCTACTTTATAGCTTAGGTGATGTCTATTTATTAGTATCCAGTCTAGGGTGCTTTCAGTGTTGTTCTGTTTATTGGTCCTTGTGGGGGAGGTTATAGTTTGAGTAAAGCCATGTAAATTAAGATGGGTAGAGGTTGTTCTGAGGTACAGCTATTCCAATTTATATTAAAGTCTCCGAGTACTATTGTCTCTTGGGGATAGTTGGTTGATAGCCAATTCAGGATATTTTCTAGGTTGTTTGAGTTATTCCCTGGGGGAAGATAGACGGCAATAATATAAATAGATTTATGGTTATTGAGTTGGAGTTTGGAGATAAGTATTTCCTCATTACTAGTTGGAGGGGGCTTAGAGTCAATTGAGGTAACTTGTAGTCCAGACTTGTAAAGTATTGCTATTCCGCCTCCCTTTTAGCTAATCGATCTTGTCTTAATGTGCTATATCCTGGAGGAGTAAATTCATTGTCTTGTATAGATGGTTTGAGCCAAGTTTCAGTAAGACACAGGATGTCAAATGAATGTACATCTATGAGAGCATGTATTTGGGCAACTTTGTTATTTATGCTTCTTATATTAAGATGGGCTATTAATAGTGAGTTGGGAGGTCTAATAAGGGATTGGGTGGTAGTAGGGGTTGCTATATGGGTAACTGTAGGAAGTGTAGGGCTTGGACCTGGATTAGGTTGGATATCGCCATCTATTATTGATTGGAGTTGGTAGTTAAGTGTGATTTGTAGGTGTTTACATGTAAGGAACAGAGATTTCTTGGCTTGAGGCTGATAGTATTTAATGTGATTTAGTCTGTGGTATTTTGCCGATAGGTAGGTTATTGTGCTAGGTGTGTTTGAATGAGAAAGAGTGTAGGCTATGGGAGTTGAGGAGGTTTGCTTTGTGGGGTGGGAAAGGTTTATGTACTGGAGGTGTTCATAGAAAGTAAGTAGATAAAGTATAATAAGAAGAGGTGTGATGACGTATGGAAGTAGGAGATTCCGTTTAGGATAGGTAGATAATAGTGGCATAGTGTCAGTGTAGAGAGTAGTGGAATGTTAAGATGAATAAGTTGGATAGTGTAGGTGAGTATTGGGTGTGGAGTTTCTGGAACTTAAGGTGTGGTCTCCTATGATTGGTATTAATTGAAGGGGAGTGGTTTAGATGAATAAATGTAGAAGTAGTGGGGGCGGGTGGGAATAGGGGGCAGGGAGGGGAGCGGAGTGAGCCCGTAGGGCTTAACGGAGCGGATAGAGCCAGTGAAGGAGAAGGGCCCCAGGAACAATCAGTGAAATGCTGACTATTGAGGTAAGGTAAAGATGTGTCCAGAGGAGAGTGTGAAGTTGTAAGAATAGAGGAGTGAGCAGTACTGGGAGAACAGAGAAAAGTTCAAGCCTGCAGTTAGATAATATGTGGATCAGAGCAGTGGGATAGACATGTAGGGCGAGTCCTTAGAAAAGGAGAATAGAAACAAAAATAAATAAGCCTTCCTAGTGTGCTTTAAAGTCAAGGAATAGAGGAGGGGAACAAAACTAAGCAGCTTAGTTAACCTGTGGGTAAAGTGATGAGGTGTGAGAGGAGGGGGTAGAATAGAGCGAGTGTACTGGCTGACCTGGCTAGGGAGCAGTCCTCAGTTACAAGGCATTAAATAGGTAAAATGTAATAACACTACAGTCATTGTAACACATACTTTCTAGGTTCTTTAGAGTTAGAGTCTTAGGGAGAGGAGTTTACTCTATCTTATGGTACGGGTGGAGTCCAATTGGTTCAGTAAAAGGTATGTATTCTTGGCTTTCAGGCAGGACAGATTCTCAGTCACTAGTTCAGGGCTAGCAGAGTGGAGTGCTGGGTGAATAAAGGGAGAGAAAACAAAATTAAAGGTAACAAAGTGTTAGTAGCAGGCAAAAATGGCACAGAATACAAAATCCTTAGATGACATTGCTAAGCAAATTCAAAAATATAGCACAGTACAGAGAGGGCAAAAATTGTAGGTGACAAAGTGTTAGTGGCAGGCAAAAATTAGCAGTTTATCAGAAATAAAACTTCCTTATTTGACGTAACTGGGTACATTCAAAAGTATAGCACTGTACAGAAGACTACTATAACCCTTTCAACAAATTAGGTTCAAAGCAACATAACATATGTTATAAATATTAATTAGTTATGATTACCCTGAGCAATGGAGTGTTAGAGTACTAAGCCTTTATCAGTTTAAGGATGTCTCACGCCACAGTAGGGCTTACTACCATTTAGTTTAGATACTAAAAAATCAGCATGTACCTAGTCCCAAGACACCAGCGTATGCATAACAAACTTAGACAGCCTATTGTCGCAAAGTTTAAAGCCCACTTTCATTAGTCAGAGCACCAACACACTAAAGAACAACAGATTCACGGTCCCATAAGAACAGGGAGAGTTGGTTTCAGAGCTGGGAAGCACCACCGTGCTTAAAGAAACATGTGCAGGGTTTCAATACAGGTACCCAAGCAATGCAAAAACAGAAACACTAGTGTGAAAATTAAAATTCCCTTTCTACAGTCGGCAGTCACAGCGCGTTTGAAAACCAGCAACAAAGGACAGGAAAGCAGTAGAAACCTGATAATATCAACATAGGAAAAATTATAGCACTGTTACTGACAGACAAGAATTACTTAAAAGTAAAGAAAAGCAGAAAAAACCCTTTACTATTAGCCGGGAAGCAGCAGAACCAAAAACGGCATATAACCGAGATATTTAATTTATTTATACTTTTGGTTGACTGAGTCAGTCCTACTGGACCAGTGGCCTCTTCTCAGAGGAAACCCAAGGTGGTATTCATAATGACTGGGGGAAATTTGACAAAGACACTGCGGAACTCTCCTTACTCTTTTTGATAAGTACCATAAGATCTTTTTCATCCACATAAACTACCACCACCTCATGTCTCATCTGAAAGGTGACACACCCAGGAGAGCAGCACTTCTCTTATGCATGAGTGGGTTTTGGAAAATTAATCCAAGTACCTGGCATGGGGATAAAACTCACACCCTTCTACACCAAAATGTGTGTGCTACCTGTGGAGCTACTGAGACTACAAAAAACACATTAATTTTATACTCCTCCCTCCAAGAAAAACAGCAGCCCCCCCATTGGAAAACAACACTGATAAAGACAAAAGATGTTCCAAGAAATGCAGCAACATAAAGTGTCAAGTACCTATTTCTGGTTTGCTAAAATAACACCAATAGAATTAAATAAGATCTGAATGTTTTGAGACAGCACTCCACCTCTCAACTTATTTGGCGAATAATTCTGGATAAAGCCAAAAAGTAGGGGGATAAAATCAGGAACAATTTTTAAATATCACCCTAATTCACTTGAAAAGTAAAGAGAATACGTTTTCCATCGATATGCCTTTATGAACAATAAAAGGAATAAAACTCTAATGACTGGTATTACTGACTGATCATGACTGATTTACCAGAAAATCAAAAATGTTATGAAGGACAGGATAAACATTTGAAACAAAATCATACCATTCTACAAAATAGGGACAGATGAGAGGTATGTAGCACTCAAAAGGGAATGTCTGGTCACAATTACTCCTTACAAGATTTGAATATTTTTTTTGATATGTGGGATTTTAAAATGATGCAGTTATTATAACTGTCTATGAACACGTCAACAGAAGAATGTAAGAATTTGTATTTTAATGACTGAGATAATTAAGACTAAATGTCCTTAATTTCTTAAGCTGAGGGTTCTTCATTTTCAGACAGTTTAGTATGGTTTGACATTACCATGCAATCCATAGTACTAACAAGCAAAAACATTTAAAAAACTGCAGCCATGGTCAATTTTCCATTGTCAAAATATGGATCACCATACTAACTTTCATAAGGTGAAGCAAATGGGCAAAATGTGAGACATTTATTAATAACTAGGGAGGGAGCACATAACATGTTACTTTATACTTGTTTTACCACATACCCAGTTCTTCATTTATTAGAGATTCCTGGGAGAGATAACTCAAGTTGCAAACATCCAAGGCAAGCCAAGCAATCACCCCCCCCCCCCCAAAAAAAACACAAGCAACTCCAGTCAACATCAAGCAAAACAAGAAAGATTGGGCTTATAACATCATGAATATCATAGCATCCATAATTTCAGTAAGCAAAAGAATTAAAGAAACTACAGTCATAGTCAACCTTCCATTTCAAAAATGTAGATTATTGCAATATCTTGTACAATGTGAAACAGATGAGTAAAACATGATACATTTACAAACAAGTAAAAGGGAAGCTCACATAATGTTTCAACTGTGTATTTTAAGTTCTTTGACACCCCTTCTCTCTTTCCTTGCCAGAACAGACACTTAGTTACAGCATAATTATTTTCCTTTTACACTGTTTATAAGACAAAAAAGGTAAATAGCAGCTGAAAAATATGTTGTGTTTTACCACACACCCAGCTCTTCAAACACTAGAGACTTGAAAGTAAGTTAAAAAATTCCAAGACAACTACCCCACAACTCACACACACACACACACACACACACACACACACACACACACACACACACACACACACATAAAAGCAATTATTCTCATATTGTCTCTTGGAATCTCTAGTTACAAATTCTCAGTGACATTCATCTTTAGCCTTGCACCCAACCCAGTTATTATTTCTTCATTCTACTCACTACATTACTAATACTTTGATCTTTGGCCACTTATGCATGCGCATGCACACACATACAAACACACACGCACGCACATGCACACACACACACACACACACACACACACACACACACGCGTCACACACATGTCACACATACGTCACTGCCAAACAATTAATATGTGATGCCCGTGTACTGGTCCAGTAATTAAGGAGCCTCAATCCTCACCACTAGCAACAATGAGGGGAGTGCACATTGGGGATAACAAGTACACACACAGTAAAGTACAATTTCCCTTAATAGCAAACAGAGATCACAGTCAGTCTGAGGCTGGTTTCTCCCTTTCTCTCCAGATCCCCAATAAGACTCCCCACTGGCACAACTATAGTGTCCATATCTCAGCCTAGTGGTCAAGTTAAAACCTCCAGCATCCTCTCTGTCCAAGCAGTCCTTCATGTCCCTACCCAAGTAGCTGACACACATACACACACACACACACACACACACACACACACACACACACACACACACACACACACACACACACACACACACAGTTTGAGATATGAGTTCTATATAAATATACAGACACTCCTGGTGAAGGCTGGCACAGGTTCTCCAGCTATGCCCCCTTCTCTCCAGACTATAAGGTAGAAATCACTGGCACCAACCACTAATATCAGCTACTATAAGGCCCTTCCCAAAGGGTGACCAGTTTCGCTGCGTAATATTACTGTTATCCAAATAGTAAGTGTGACTGAGAAGCAAGACTATTGGAGTGGCTTGGACAGTATCACCAAATACATGCAATGTACTATAAGAGCTTAAATTATCTCTACACAAAACAGCCACAGTTGAAAGGTTTAAAAATATTTAATAATAAATAATAAAAACACAAGACAAGTCTCATCAATTCAACACAGTGCTAATCAAGAGTTCAGAGATTACAAGAAACGTTTAAAACAATATTGTAAGATAATCTGACTTAAATATAGAAAACAGCTAGGCTAATCTAGCTATACTTCTATCTAACTCTAAGAGAAATCAGGGTTCTACATACTACTTACATGCAGAGCAAAGCAAGTGTCTGGTGAGTTGTTGTCAGCTTTAGAAAAAATCCAAAATGCTCTATTCTCTCTGAGAAAGTCTTAAATTGATAATACAGTACTGCTGAGTCATTTCACATTACATCATTCTTGACACTTCTCTGGTTTAGTTTCCCAGGCTCACAGAACTTAACATTTTAACATTTCTTTGATCTTGCAGCTGCCAGGAAACCATAGCAATAAAATACACCTTACATGTAAAACCTTAGTAATTATCTCTTAAATTAAGACAATAGAAATAATTTGCTGGTCCAGACATCCTGTCTCCGAGCTTGAGATCAAACAGTCACAAAAGGCTTCACTTATCAGCTTTCTTTCAGCAGGGTGCACTGTGGTTACATTCCTGAAGCTCAAAACATACACAGTTTTCTTTGCATTTGTCAAACAAGCCTGTGGATGATATTCGTATTTACAAGGACACAGAATTATTTACAAAATTTTATCTAGCTAGGCTGGCAGCCTTCACACAGCTTTTAAACATCTCTCATATACTTCTGGGCAAAGACAAAAATAATGAGAGACAAAAAGGGACAAGTTTTAAATATTATTATTTAATGTATTTGTTAACCAGGGGCAACATGGGAGAGCTGCCTGGTTAAGTGTCTTGTACAAAAGTCACAAAGTAGGCAAATGATGGTGAAAAGATTCAAACCCTGTACCTTTGACTACATGAAGCAGTTCATGAATACAAGTGCCAGATGACTCCATATCACTTAAAATGCTAACAGAACAATAAGTATTGCATAGATGTGCATTCTCTGAACAATGACAATTATGAATAAACTGTTCTGACTAACATTACTGATTGGGAGTAATCCTCCAGTGATTTACCAGAAAAACGTTTAATTTCTCCTTTGTTGACTGGGTTAGTCCCACTAAGCTTGTAGCCTCTTTTCAGAGGAGACCCAAGGTTGCATTTATACTGCTGGTGTAAATTTCCCCAGGGCATTGGGGATCTTCTCCTACTATTTTCAGATTTGCTGGGAGGATGTATTTAGTCCATGCACTTCTTGCTTCCATTCCAGGCACAGTGGTGCCTCAGGGAAGCAGGAAGTTAGAGCAATGGAGTTGAGAGAATTGTTTGATGGTGGCTTAGAGCAAATTAAGGCAGTCGAGCCTTCAAATCAGCTTAAAAATGTGTCTGAAGATAAGAAGAGTGAAGAGACGGTAGTCGAGCCTTCTATATCTGTGTCAGAGGTCAGCGAATCAACAGACAGAAGACATATATGCCTTCTAGTGGTGATTTTAGTGGTTGTAGATGATGGTAGGAATACACCTGAGTCTTCAATGGTATTTTTGAAACCGAGGAAGAGTGCATAGTCAGAGAAAAGGCAGGTGAGCCTTTTCCAGATTCAGAAGAGATTTTCCAGCAACAGCTATTCCTAGAAGATAACTAGCATGGGGGGGTGTATTATTACAACTCTCCAGTCAGGAGAGTTGCAGGATGTTTTATTAGAGAAAGTATGTCAGGAAAGTGAACCTGAGAGTGGCAAGGACATGGCGTGGGGAGATATAATGGACAAAATTCAAAATGAAGAAGTACTTTTGATACAAAAACAGAAGATGGTAAGAGAAAAACATATGATGATATGGTTAAGGGAAAAACAAAAAAGGACTATCATGAAAAGAAACTGTTATAAAACAAAGAAGAGATTATACTGTTATGAGTTTTTTTCCAAGGAAGAAAGAGAAATAGAAAGACATGAGGTATGGAACAAAGTTATTTCACCTTTAAAAACTTCTCCAGCAGAGGTAAGAGCTTTTTTTCCATATAAACAAAGAAATGTTTTGAAATATAGTCTTTGAAAATGGTTAGGCAATGGAAAAGTATTTGAGTGAATATGAAAATAAGGACTGTGCTCCATGGAATGCTAATGTAGTTAAAGCTTTTTTTCAGAGAGACTAAGAAGAAAATAAATCTTCAGTTTAGAACAGAAACTGAAAAATAGATTTTGAAAAGACATTTAAATATCATAGGTAAAGATGTATTGGACATTTCTATAACACTTTATATTTGGTGCAATAGGTCATGATGCAAAAAATATGAGTTAAAATGCTACAAATACAATAAGGTAGGTCATATGTGGATAAATTGTAAAGAAGGGACAGTAGAAATACATGAAGCTACTGTGCCTGAACACATTCATGGAGTTATGTATAAAAAACTAATAGCAAAATATTCTTATGTATACCTATGGAAAGAATTGGAGGAAATGAAAATCAGAGATATAAAAGCAAGAAATGATAGATTTAAAAAGAGACTAAAATGTTGTGATTTTTGTGAAGATTGGAGTTAAGGAAATTACCAGTCAAAGCAAACATGCCATATAAAAAATAAGTAAAAGAGTGTGTAATTATTGTCATAAAAAAGAAAATGTCTTTTTGAAATGTAAAAGAATTGATGCATTATGGACTAAGTTAGATGAGAATCTTTATTTAGATGAAATTAAAGAATATAAAAATATTAATATGGATTGATTGAATATGAGTTTTATAAAGATAAAGTCTTTATTGAAAAGGTTGATAAAATATTTAATTTTATGTGGATAATGTGGAACCAAGGAATGAAAGAAATTATATATAATGCTAACTTATCAGAAATGTTAAAAAGAATAAGATTTTGGTTGTGGAAAGTAGAGTGGGGGTCAGATATAAATGTATTTTGATTGTAAAAAAGTGAATATGAGGTCAATATAAACAGTTTGCATATAATATTATAAACAATGTAAATATTATTTTATTTATTCAGTTTATATTGTACATATTTGAGATTTGTTAAATAATGGAACCCTACTCTTTAGAGCTGCTAGATGGTGTTGGAGGCCTCCTACAGCAGCAAGGAAGAGGCCTAAGGGAAGCAGCAGAAGCATAGAAGAGGAGGAGAGAAAAGCTATAGAGAGTTTGACTGTTTAAGGTGAGAAAAAAATGATGATATTTATGGAACTGTGTAACAACAACAAGGACATTTATTCATGAAACAACTATTTTCTTTCTAGTAGTAACTTAAATGTTAAAAAAATGTTAGTTTAGAAGTGATGAAATGGAAGATGATGCAATGATGTTAAAAAATGCTTACAGGGTCTGTGTGAAACTGTTGATAATACTGTGAAAGATATACACGAGAAAGACTTACAAAATGGAGAGTGATGGTTGGAAGTAATTTTTAAATGTGAAAAAAAACATAGTGAAACACTTGCCAAGTGTTATTTTTTGTGTCTAAATCATGTTTCTTTTTTGCGGACTTTTCTCATTTAATTAATAATTGTGACAAGGTGCAATGTAACCAGTGTAGGAGAAAGAATGTACAGCTAGAAGGTGTGTACCTGACTACAGGTTGTATGAAAAATGGACACAGAGCAATCCTCACTGCTTCTGCAAATCCTGTTCTCTGGGCTGTGGTTTCACTAAATAGGAGGTAGGGCAGTGGGAATCTCATTCATCCATGAAATTGACACTTTTGAATGGATTGTCAAGAGCAAACAGTAAATAATGAGAAAGATGGGAAAAGGGAAGAAAAGATACATGAAGAAGGACAACAAGGGACTGGGAGAGAGGGTGAACTAGGTGAAGAAGAAACTGTAGGAAAAGAAAAAATATGGAGTGGAAAAATGAGGTGAGAGAGAGCATGCAGGAAGACAAGTCAGGAGAAGGGACTGATACTGATATATTTTGAAGTTCTTGTCAGAGAAAAACCTGATTCTGAGGATAAAAGATTATTTGTACATAAACCCAGGAAAATATTCAACTGGAGAAAGAGTAAAAATAGGAAAACGAAATTATTTCCCCTAAACTTAAAATAAGGAAAAGCAACAATTTTGGAGAGCTTTCAGTAAATGTGAATAGTAAGAAGGAATGGCGTGCTAAATGTGATATGACCATCACGCCATTAGAGGATGTCAGATTTCTGACAAGTAAAGAAAGACTGCAAATAAAAAAAATGTGGGTTGAAATATAATATGGACCTTAGGAAGTGAATGTTATTCTGGAGTGGCTTTGTTTTGTAAAAACAGTGAAAAATACTAGCTGTAATGTTGGTAAGGATGGGAAGGATGGAACGGTTGGGAAGATTAATTGTTGTGGATGTGAGGTGGAGAGAACATGTTTATAGAATTATAGCATTGTTTGCATATATATATATATATATATATATATATATATATATATATATATATATATATATATATATATATTATGGTATGAAACTGGAGAGTGGGAACTATTGCAGTTATGGAAGGATCATATAACCATGAAGGACATTTATAAAAACTGGTCTAAATGGTGGATTGAATTTAAAAAGAAGTATAAAAAATGTTTTTCTCAATGGCAGGATAATGTAAGAAAAGAAGAGAAAGTGAAGTAAGGGAAATGTGTAGAAATGTACTAGATAAATTAGAGAATAATAAAAGAAAGTATTATGATATAGAAAAATAAATATTTAAAATAAATTGAGAAAAAAATTAAGTCATTACTGTTTGGCCAGAAATATTATTTCCAAGGGAGAAAGGAGAAGGCATCTGCATATTTGGGTAAAATAGTAAAAGAGGATATCACTATAATGAAGGAAATGAAAATGTAAAAAAGAGGTAAAAAACACAAATTATGAGAATTGTAGTACATCATGTGAAAAATATGTACAAGAATAAATGATTGGGTCTGGCATAATGATTAAGATCCTCACTTCATAGACACTAAGTACAGGGTTTGGTTCTGACCTTGGGTTATAGGCTAGGCTTAAAATGTCCCTTCAGAGCAGTTAGCCTAGTATTCACTTATTGGCCTAAATGAATGAAAATAGGAGAGAAGGGAAAGTAAAACATATCCAGAATAAATTAAGGAAGAATTTGAAAAATAAATTACTATTAGTGAACTGGATGAAGTACTTGGGAAACTAAATGTTGATTCAGTATCAAGCCCAGATGGTATAGGGTATGGCATGTACAAGAAATTAATTAACTAGCAGAGTATTTTGTAAATGTACTGAATGAATGGTTGAAAAGACATGCGTGCGTAAATGAGCGTGCCTTCGTTGAAGGTTGGGCGTCGAGCTGGCACCTTGGCGTTTCGTAAAAAATCTACTGCCAATCATTAGCGGACCGGAGTTCCGCTGTGGCAACCCCTTACTGGGAAAAAGCCGAAAGACAAACAACAACAACTGAATGAATGGTTGAAGGAATGGTCTGTATACAAAAATTAATGTGGGATATTATAATTTATATGGAAGAAAATTGGAGACCTATTACACTAAATAATACAGATTATATTTTTATGAGAATAAAACAGATGAGAACAGAAGGAAGGCTGAGGAATATTATAGAAGGAATTATATATGGCTTAAACAGAAGGGAATGGATGCCAAGAATTTTTATTGGTCATGAAAGAAATTGTGGATGATGTAAGTAAAAGGGAGGATATGCAACTTATGGTAGGTGATATTAGTAAGGCATTCGATACAATAGGAAATGATACTTTCTGGGATGTTTTGCAGAAGTATGGACTAGGTAATAGAATTAGGAGAGGGTGTATGTCAGCATATGAAAATAACAGTGTGAGTGTTAGTGAATGGGTGGTTACGTGAAGATATATGCGTGAAATGTGGTATAAGACAAGGATGTCTCATGTATGGAATATTATTTGCACTGGTACTGAATGCTTTATTGAGTGAATATGTTTATACAGTGAAACATTCTAGATATGTGATGCAAAAGGAGGTAGTGATTCCAATCATTTTGACATACACAGGCGGTATAGTTGTAGTCACTTAGAACAAAATACAGATGAGGGAAGTGTTGGTTTGTCTAAATGGATATTTAAAAGAAATGGGAATGACTTTGAATAAAGATAAAAGTAAAGGTTTGGGTGATGTGAAAATTGGGGGGGGGTGTACTTTTCAATGAATGAAGTGTCTTTGCTTGGGATATAATCTGTGGAAAATGATGTAGTTACAGTGCAATGGGAGTGCTTAATAAAAAAAATGAAAGAAATATGTCTTCTGTGAAGGACATATAGATTAGCATTCAGGAAAAAGGCTTATTGGATGAATTTTGTATTAATGGGGAAATAGCATTTATGTCAAATGTTTATATGATCCCAGAAAAACAAGAAGCACTAACATTAATCCTGGGAGGGGGTATCCAGCTCTCTACACATGTAGGGGAGTAGATATTTGTATTTCAGCATTTTAACATTTCAACATTGTACATTCAGTATTACAACTTTTAGTATACTGCTATGTAGTAAGTTCTTAAGGAACCTAGAGTCCATGCCATTTAGCCAAAAAATATTCCCTGTTGTGGAAACAATAATCATTCCCTTCATCTAGCAACTTTGTTACAACTTTAATTCTAGACTATTTGAGAATGTCTTAAATGATCTTGAACAATAGGTGTGACACCCAAAACCTTTCTTGCTTGTCAGAAATATATTTAGTATACTTTTGACAGGGGTACTCTATTCCTTCCAAACTTCCTTAACTATATCTAAAATTTCCCAAACCTCTCTCTGGAATGCCTTCCATACACTACCTCTATTGGGATAAAGCAATGAAGGCCTCTTTCCTGACAGCAAGCATTAGGTATGGCAACAGAGAACCCCAGTTTTTCCCATCTTTATCCATAAAAACACTGCAGCATGGACTTTAAAGTTTTATTAAATCAGTCTAACAAGCCATCTGTCTGTGGGACATAAACTGATGTTCAAAGCAGTTTAATTTTAAAGAATTACTTTTGACATAAAGTTGTCCCCTTATCAGTTAAAATTTGTTTATGTACTCCAACCCTAGAAAACTTAAGTACTAGCTCTTTAACTTTGTCTTTCGCAGGTACCCTTCTGAGGAGGATGGTCATGGGGAAATAGGTCACATAATCTACTGCTAATAATGCATACTAATGCCGCTTTGTTATCTTCTAAGGGTCATAATATGTCCATACCTATTATTTTGGTGGGTACCTCAATACTAGGCAATGGTACTAACAAATGCTATTACTCAGGATTTGAAGCTGTTTTTGGCAGTCAGAACAGAAAGACAATATTTTTCAGTAGCTGAAAAGATGCCAGTCCAGTAGAATCTTCCCAGTATTATCTCTCTAGTGTTCTGTATAGATAAACACCTCACAACAGATGGTCGTTCTCTAAATTTTGTATATTGTTTCCAAAAGGCTGAAGATTCAGTAATTGTTTGACTATGTTGCCCTTCTTTTTCATAACTCAGTAGAGAAGGTCATTGTCAAGCTCAAAGTGAGGATAAGTAGCCTTAGGATATAAAGAAGTGGCGTCCTTATTGGACACCTGTATGTTTTCCTGGCTTTCCAAAGTATGGGGGCCTTCCCACTGAGATTTCTAAAACTAAAGTGATTTATATTAAGGTCTAATAATTCTTAAGTTCATAGGTACTTACTAGGACATTGATCCATGAAGATCTTTTGAAGCCTAGTCATTCCAGATAAGTGGTATTCTCCATGATACGTATCTTTCCTTCAAACAAGCTATATTTATGTATCAGAAAAGATTAAGCTTTCTTAACAGGGGGTTATACCACCATTCAACTTGTGGATATGCAGTATTTCTGAAAGGATGGGGTCAGTTGAGGTTCTGTAAGTGAGGCAAAGGTAGCCACTCAATAGCATGTGGGTTGCCAACAAGGAAGACAGGGCCTTCAGATGGCCAGTGTATCTTTTATGATTTAGTTCCTTGACTGAGAAAGCACTGTGGTCATTTAAGCTGTAACAATTGTTTGGAAAGGTTCATGGTGATAGCGGAATTATACTCAATAATCAACCTAATAAATTTAGAATACAGTAGAAAGAGTACAACCCTTGACCTGGATGCCATACACTTACTAATAAGCTGCACAATGAAGGACTTTCTTAAAGCAGTGAATAAATGGTGATCAATGGAAATTTATTGTCTACTTAGGTTCCCAGGTACCTAATTACTAGACCAATTTTAAGGGGTGTATTATAGATGTGATAGTCACGTTTGCCAAAGAATGCTATTATACATTTCTTGGTATTTAGTTTCAGGTCATAGTTTTGACACCGACTATTTCTTTGGGAAATGCCATCACAAATCTGGTTAGCTATAACCCTATAAGATTGACCTCCAAGTAGCATACTTCTCAAGTGTCCAGATTTTTTACTCAAATTTTTTATCTGTTCCTTGTGAAGTATGTGGTTTTCTGGCAATTCATTGAGGATTGATGTCACTAAATAATGACATACATTTGAGTTTTAGACTTCATATAATTCAGATAATGCATGATAACTCAAATTCTGTTATTCTAGAAACTCTTAGATTATAAGAGCAATATTTAAAATATGTTCCTATTTTGGGGCCTTTTTCCCTATAATTTAGACTTTATCCAGGATTTTTTTGTCATAAGAAATTGCAAGGTATGCCAAGAAGTAAAAGCCAAAGAGAACCAGCATGAGGACTGAAACCTGTGGAACACCACTAGTGACAGTTTTTGGAGTAGGTTGAGCCACCCAGCCTAATTTCTTGGATTCTATTAGTTAGCCAGTTTTCTATCCAATGAGTTACATAGGAGTTTATATTTTGCAGTATGAGTTTACCAACTATAGCTGAGTGTAGGATGGAGCTGAATGGCTTTGTGAGGTCAAGATCTGTCCTCATCTGTAGCTTCAGTAACTTTTGTGAAGAAGTCGACCAGGTTAAGTAGGCTTGATCTGCCCTTCACAAAACCAAACTGTCAAGAGTCAAGAGTTTGTAGATTACCTATGTACTTCTTTATTAATTCCATAATGATCCTTTCCATACCCTTACAGATTAGGCTGGTCAAACCTATGGCTATATAATTACCTGGGTCCATTCATGCTCCTCCTTTGTGCTGGGGATGACTGATGTTGCCTTCTATTTGTCCGGCACAAAGGCTGTTTGGAGGCTGACATTGAATACCCTCTGTAGGATGACAGATAGGTCCTGTTTCAGGCTGGCCAGTAGGTACCTTGAAATGTTATCTGGTCCCATAGCAGTCATATTTTTGGCCCTGGGCAGTGCTTTGAGGGCTTGTTCTTGGGAGATTTGAGGAGATGGTGTGGGTGCTGGTATGTGATATGGTAATGTGGTAAGGAGGGTGGTAAAGTTACAGCTAAATTTATCTGCTGATAGATTGGCCATGTTCTCTGGGACTGAGTATATAATATAATTTAATATTCACTCTGCACCATGATGGCCATTGTTTCTGAGGTTTTAACATAATCAAAAAAGGCTTTGTGGTTGTCTTTAGCCTGTGTGGCTCTTTTTACCTTGTATCTAACTTTGGTTGATTTGATCAGGGACTGGAGTCCTTGTTAAGTTTAGCAAGAGTGTTTTTCATAACTAGAGAGTTACTTTCATTTTTTATGTGCAATAAACTTATTTGTTTTATTGTAAATTATGTTTATATTTGGATTCCACCATAGGAATTTATTTTTAAATTTGGCATTACATTAAGTGAGTCTGCATGTCCTCCCTGTGTTTGTGTGGGTTTCCTCCGGGTACTCCGTTTTCCTCCCACGTTACAAAGACATGCATCTGGAGCATTTCACCCCAGGCCTCTGCTGAAAAATGGCTTTGTTCCAAGTTGGACTTTCTTGGTAAACAAATGTAAAATAAATAAATAAAAATAAATAAGACCGCTCAGCTATAGTAGATTAGCTTTAGCATAATCTCTGAATACTGAGATATTGCAGGATGCTTCTGGCTTCAGTCTTACGGTAAATATGACTGATTTATGGTGCAATTTGACTAGGGAGGAAGTTATAACTGAAAGGGGAAAGAGCTATACCATATTGATGAGAACCAAGTCCTGGATTTTGTCACTTCTGGCTGGGGTGTAGACAAACTGGTCCAGTGAGTTTGTATTTATGAAATCCAGAAATCTATGAGCATACATGTTAGGAGATGTGTAAGTTTCCCAGTTGATGAAAGGTAGCTGAAGTAGACTATAAGAATAGTGCTTGTCTGAATGCATAGGAACTCCATACTAGTCAGGTAGGAAGTATCAGTTAAGGGGGATATAGAGGGGTCCTCTAATTAGTCAGGCAGGAAGTATGGACAAAGGGGGACATAGAGAGTTTACTATAGGTCTTCATTTTCTTCATGACTATCTAGGCATGAGGTAGACGGCCCTGTTTCCTCACCCACTAAAACAGGTGTAGTAATATCTCATTCAGAAAGGGTATGGCCCACTTCTAACCTTATTTCAGAAAAAGGTATCCTTTCACAGTCAGTTCACATGTAGGACAGTTCTTAGCTTCCCCTTTTGTTTGGCTTTTATCAGCTGAGTTTCACTGGGTTCCTTCACACATATGTTTCCACAGTTACACAGCCTTCTCCAAAATCATATCATGGGTCACCTAAAACATTTTATTTGGCTCATCCTGCACTTAGTACAGATGCCTTTTTAGACCTCCTTCTTAAACTTTCTAGAAGATTTCTCATCCATTGCCTTTACCACAGAAATATTCTTAGGATATCATTTGCATGAGTAAGGATCTGCTATCTTCTCTCCAATGATGGGTGCTGTCTCTGCTGATATGACATGCCTTTTGACAAGCATAACAAGTTGGTGTGCTGTTTTTATACTCCACTGTGATTGCTACCTGTGAGTATCATTGGGTATAGACCTCAGGAAGTGATCAACTATTGCCAGTTTGACAACCCTTGAAGAGCATGGGTCCCTGGTTTTGAAATTTTCATGCCATGTGAATGAGGTCAAACATCTGAGATCTTGGTGATTTCACAATGGTAGGGGAGAAGTGCATCCATAAACAACTATTGCACTATCTCATCCAGAACAATCTATTGGCAAACTCTCAACATGGCTTTAGGCCATTTCGCAGTACCACCTCTGCTCTCCTTTCTTTCTCTAACACCATAAACCTCAACAGAAATAACAATAAATTATCTTCAGTCCTCTTTCTCGACCTGACCAAGGAATTTGATACGGTTAACCACCAACTACTCAACCATACTCTGAAAACCATATCACTGGATAACCAAGCTACTCAATGGTTCAGTTCCTAGCTCAGTGGTAGACGTCAAGCTGTCTTGTGGCAGAACAAACTATCCACTCAGCTACCTGTCACCCTAGGAGTTCCCCAGGGCTCTATTTTAGGTCCTCTTCTATTCTCTATCTTTATTAATGATCTCTATACCATCATCCCAGACTTGACATGTATCCAATATATTGATAACTCTACTCTGATCTGCTCAGCCTCCTCCTCATCAGACTTGGTGACATTAACCCAAAAAACATTCAATTCAGTAGAAAAGTGGCTCTCTAACCATCACTTGATTCTGAATCCTAACAAAACTAAGCCACTACTCTTCCCCCAAACTTACAGATCCACCCAACTCTCCTTTACTATAAAATCCAACAATGGCACCATTATTTCCCCTGATGCTCATACCAAACTCCTAGGGGTAGTTGTAGATAACCAGCTCAAATTTGATATGCAGGTCAACCAAACTATCGAAACCATTAATACAAAATGAGGCTCTCTATACAGAAGTAAACATTTCCTAACCCCATTAGCAAGGACTGCCATTGCCTGTACTCACCTACTCTCAACCCTTCTATATGGCTCTCCTATTCTACCCACTTAAATAAATCTGATCTGAACAAACTTTCAAGCTGTTACAACCACATTGTCAGATTTGCTACTGGCTCTGCATATCACACTCATCACTGCCTAAACCGTATTCAACTAGGGTGGCTAGAATTCCCCCAATGTATGTCATTACAATCAGTTCAGAGTCACCTACAAAGTCCTCAGTTAACCAGACAAAACTCCTGGACTAAAAAACCTTATTAATTTTTACAGTAATCCCAAGGCACTACGATCATCCAACAAACTCCTTGTTCAAACACTCAAATCTAATAACTCAGCTGAAGACTCACTGTTTTCTAACTATGTTGGCAGAATTTGGAACTCACTTCCTGCCGACCTAACCTTAGAACACTCACTAACCAAATTCAAAAAGCGTCTCAAAGGGTATCTTACCATCCACTGGCTATGTCCTTTCTCCAACCCAGACTGACCCCACTGCTACCCAGTTTTACAACCTGACATTACCCATTATCTCTCTATAGGCCCTCAAGACTTTCTATCTGTCTATTCCTTCACCCTTGACCCTACCCTTACTTACCCCTCTACTTAATCCACCCTCTATTACTTGCATTGCCTCTTTTTACCTACCACTCTTTAGTATAACTCACTTTTTCTTTTTTCCAATGGTACAATTAACAGTACTGTATACAATACTGAATTACCCTATATGTCATATTATCCAGGATAGACTGTAGCATTTTTGCCTCCCTAGTCTGTGTATGTTATTATCTACCAGAGTCTGTAAACCAAGCCTTACTGTTCAATTGCACCTTATTAATGTACTGGGTTGTTGACTGCATATTATTATCTACTACAGTTCGTAAGACAAGTCTTACGTTTTAATCGTAATTTTATTGTCTGTATTGTTGGAGCTTTTCTCCCCGAACCTCCACTGAAAATGGACATATATCCAGTCAGACTTTTCCGGTCAACAAATGTAAAATAAAAAATAAAAATACACCCGTGCATGAAAACTTTGAGCTCTTACAGCAATGGAGACCCCATTGCAGAACAGTATCTTGGCTTTAATATGGTTGTAGATTTTGGCACTGGCAAGTTCCAATCCATAGTAGTTTTCTGGGGTTTCTCTTCAAAGATCAGTGTGATGAGTCAGATCCACTCAAATTTAAGTAATCACTTTCACACAACAAATGTTTCAGACGTTGTGATAGCTTTTACCCCATTGTTGATGTTTATTTTTGCAGAAAGGAATTGATTGTAATGATGTGTGTTCTGACTGTATTACGGCCCTCTGGAAGCAGTCTATGGTTCTCTGCTAAGGCTCTAACCTGTTGCTGTATGGCTGTAATGCTGTCAAAGATTGCTTGGTTTATTTCTTCCTATGCAGCCAGACGTTGCTGCAAAGTGGCATCTAGGGTTTGCTCTTTGGCAGCATTCTGTTGCAAGCTCTCCTGTAGACTAACCTGCTCAGAAGCTGTTCTCTTCAGAAAGACTTCAGATTACTGTTTCTATGTTTTCAATCAAGGCCGGTGTTAGCATTTTGGGGGCCCCCTGCAGATGCCAAGTTGGGGGCCCCCTGGGCACTTCCAGTTTACATATCATCCTGTCACTGCCACTGGTCCCAAGCAACACATTAGTTCATGCTGCAAACTTTTAGGAGTAGTAAGGATAGACTGACCTGTAGCTACAATGCTCTTACATTACGACAGGGCTATTTACCACACTTTCTTGGCCCACCTCACAAAAGGACATTTACAGTTACTGGCATTTAGTTGTTAACAATGATACATTGCAGCAACTGTAGGTCTGCTGTTAGGTGAAATGGCACCCTAGGCCTACTGTTTTAGTCACTCGCCCTAACACACACACACACACACACACACACACACACACACACACACACACACACACACACACACACACACACACACACACACTCCAGTCTTCCCCTGTTTTCCCCCACCTTGGGCTCCCTATTCTCACAGTTTGCCTTACTCTTCAGCTTTTCAAGAAGCCGAAATTTTCTATATTATGCTCTGAAGTGCATTTTAATTTTTTTTTCTTTTTACACAAACTTTTAATCCAATGATGGCTTAAACAGAAATTATGATTAAAGAAATAAATTATGTTCTTGTTCAGCTTTAGTTTTCCTTGCATCCTTTCAACACACCTTTCGTGACCAAGGCAGCACAGTAATAACCATTTAGGAAATAACTCAAATAAGCCACGGCCCAAGAAGCCACAGGGTTATAGGTGTTTTGGGATATATTTTAGAACATTTTTCCAGCCTTTTAATCCATTGGTGATGTAAACAAAAAACATGAGTAAGAAAAAAAAAAATCAGTCATTTTTTTTTTCTTTCAAGGAAGACATAAGTTGTACCCAAAGCTTTATGTTCAGAGATGATACAATAGTATCTCACAATAAACTAATAAGCCAGTTGTTGTCTGGACACACAGGTCCTATCTGGGAACTGCGTGTCTTCCTAACCCCCCCCCCCCCCAAAAAAAAGGCTGCCTATGCATCCCTCTGGTGTTAGACTGGGATGAAAGCAGAGGTTCAAATTGCTACAGTTATGTATTTCAAGTGACGGCTGACATATATATATATATATATATATATATATATATATATATATATATATATATATATATATATATATATATATATATAGCATGCCTCCATAGTCCTCACTCCTAACCCTCAAAGGCAGCCACCTGTATATGTGTCTGATGTGTGTTTGTGAGGAAAGTGAAAAAATAATGATTATAGTAATGTAATCTTCTTTGTTGCTCCTAGGCAGTACACTGCTCCTGCACAAGCTATAGTAAGCTTCTTTGTACATCTCTGAGATCTGTGAGAAAAATGAAACAATGACCAGACAGTCCTCAGCCCAAATACAAGCTATAATAACCTCATGTACACAGCTCTAAGATTTGACTATGATGCAAATTAAAAAAATAATAACCAGACATCACCCCTTCACATAACATAACATTACAGCAGCTTTCTGTACACACACATCAGAGCAGGCTAAATGGGTGTAGCTGAGAACAGAGGCCATTATCAGCTTTATCCTAACAAGGTCATATCACAGCCTGTTTAGATTAACGATTGTAATCAGGAAATAAATACACTTTTTCCTCCTCATTTTTCCCCAAACAGCAACTTTTGTGGGACCCCCGCTCAGTCAAGGATGATTAAGGGAGCCCCCAGTATCCAGTTATACAGTCTGGGGAGGAAGCCCCCCAGACTCTTAGAAGATTTAAGTGTCTGAATGCTCTGTGATATATTTTATGCATTACTTTTGAAATATAATTACTTGTTAGCCACATTTTCTACAAATACACAGAGGAATAATGCATGTGTTGTGACATTTTGGGTGTGTGCACAGATAAAAATCACTGATGTGTTTTATTTACACACACACACACGCGCACACACACACACACACACACACACACACACACACACACACACACACACACTCCATAGCAATACTAGTTTTGTATGTATTTCAGCAAATGGCAATACATTGTGCAGCACTGGTACTGGCATACAAGATCAGTGGCTGCCATTTAGCAATCGTCACACAGAGGTGGTGCAGTGGTAGCATTGTCATCTCACAGCAAGAGGTTCTCTCATTCGATTCTTGGCTGGTGTGCCTTCTGTGTGGAGTTTGCATGTCCTCCCCGCAGTAGAGTGGCATTCGAAAGACATGCGTAGAATGGGCGTGCCTTCGCTGAAGGTTGGGCGTCGAGCTGGCACCTCGGCACCCGTAAAAAAATCAACTGCCAATCATTAGTGGACCGGAGTTCTGCTGTGGCGACCCCTAACCGTGAAAAGCCGAAAGAAAAACAACAGCAACACAGCAGCAGAGGTAAGTCACTTTCACCTCAGTGAGGAGTAATACAAAGCTGTCATTGTCCCTGATTTCACAGACCTTCATATTATTTCTCATAATTTTGCACTGTCTTTTGTAAAAAGTTTGATTTGCTTGTTAATCATTCAGGATTACAGACAGTCAATAAATCCAGACATCATAATTTTATACTTATTGTCCAAAAAATGTATGTTCATGCATAAGATGTTATACTATTAAATTTTAATTGAATTAGAGTAATATGTAAAACTCGTTCATGATTTTGTGCCTTTATGCTGCTATTATTGGTATTGTGCTGAATTCTTCTGCAAAGAATTTGAAAGTTATAGTATCTGGTATTCTGCCAGTGTTTATAAAACTCCCTGAAAGAGAAAACCATCCCTGAAAATCAGAAGCAGAAGCTTTTCTTAAGGTCCAAGGTGTGCACTGAGATCAGTCACTGGGCTGCTGATCTCTGTGTTTACCTTGCTTGATATCAGCTTTGTCCTAAGGGAGTCATATCACAGACCTGTTCAGTTAAAGAGCATAATCACTAAATTAATACATTTTTCTCCTAATTTTTCCCAAACCAGCAACAACTTTTGTGGGGCCCTCACACAGTCAAGGATGATTAAGGGAGCCCCCTTCCAGCCATGGGTATTGCAAAAACCTAAAGCTGGCTATGTTGTTATTTTAGTGAAGTGAATATCCACTACCAGGGTTCAACTAAGCCAGAGGCATTTTGTCAGTGGTAACATTTTTAATGGAATTGTAAAGCCTGCTGCTTAATAAAACTCTGTTACTATAAACAGAGATATCTTTGAATTTTAAAGGAGATAATACGAGTTATTAATACGAGTTATTACTCAGCTGGTTTATTAAGTATATAAGATTGCTGTACTAGCTTTTGGTGGTCTGACAGATATGTTACAAAATATCAAGGTAAGATAACTTGCTGTGGCTGGGGGCCTCCAAGAATAGGAGGCCCCCAGCGACCGCAGGGTTCGCTGGTGCCTAAAGCTGGCTATGTTTTCAGTGTAATAGAGTGACTTAGCAGCATTTAGATGTAGTTACTAGAGCAACCATTTTTACTGCCACAATACTCCCATTATAGATATAGGTGCTCTATTTAAGTACACAGTTACTAAAAACAACAATTTTACTGCCTTAAGAATCTTTGCAATGACACAGACATTGTTTTGGAGAAACAACACCTTACTCTGTCGCACAACTCAAATTCTGATGCTTAATTTGCAATCAATAAACTATTTATATACAGCAAATCGGGTTCTTTATTCAATTCCAAAAAGAAAAACACTTGTCTATTTATATTTGGTAGACTTAGTATAAATAGCTAGGGTCTGTTTTGCCTGCATTGGAACATTGTATGTAACATATTTAGTTCTTTCTGGAAGTTCTGGGTAATAAAACCAGATCATCTCTTCTTTATATTTCAGAATTTCACAGGTTCTTGGTCAATACAATACAGCTGCCTTCACTGTGCAAGAGCCTCTAATCTTATCACTTTGTTTACACACACACACACACACACACACACACACACACACACACATATATATATATATATATATATATATATATATATATATATATATATATGTATATAGATAGATAAATATAGATATATAGCTTTATAATTGATGGAAGAATTTCAGAAACCTACATGGATGGATCAAACTGGCTACAGGACAATGAAACAAAGAGTTAGTCTAAAATCACTGTGTCTTTCGGCTTTTCCCGGTTAGGGGTCACCACAGCAGAACTCCGGTCCGCTAATGATTGGCAGTAGATTTTTACGTGCTGAGTTGCCAGCCCTGGCGCACAACCTTCAACAAAGGTACGCCCATTCACGCATGTCTCCACACAGAAGACACTCTAGCTGAGAATCGAACAGGACAACGTCTTACTGTGAGGCGACAACGCCACCGCAGCACCACCACCGTAGTCTATAAATAAATGTAAAAAATGAGCACTAGAAAGTAAGTTTAGGAATTTATGAAATGCATTGAGCCAAAGGTCTGGTATACACCCATTTTGTTACCTTAAAATAACAGAATACCAGTTACTGAGAAACAGAATTGTTATAAGCCATTATGCTTATTTATATATAATTTTATTTAGCTCAGACATCATGAGTACATGGGTTGAACTAAACAAAGCACAATGTGTCATTAAGGCTGAGGAAAATCATCTTTAGCTGATTAGATTCTATAAAGTGATGTTAGAGGAAAGGAGAAATACTGATTATGTTCTGTTAAAATTTCTTCAAGTGCCTCCACTCAACTGCGGATGCAGGTAAACCATCAAATGAATTGTTAATACTACTATCTTGTATAATGTGGTAAAGAAGGAATAATATGCAGTTTAAGAAGCAGAATAGTATATAACTGATGGCAAAAAAGCATGGAAATAAAACAAATCTTTTCAAGATAATATAACAACACACACCTGTATCACTAATAAGACTCGTGGGTGGGTAACATATGTACAACTCATCTAGAAACTGTCTAGATATGTGTACAAACATATTACAGATATAATTATTACCCATACAATTGTTCATGTCTGTGGGACTTATTGAAATGTAATACCCTAAACACTTGTCAGTTCTAGGAGCTGAGATAAAAAGTAGGAAAAATAAGTAGAAAAAATGTCCAGCCCAGGGATTCAGAAAGAACCACAGCTCTGATGGTAGGAGCTCCAGTAAAAAGGGGCTGTAATAAATGATGTATGGAATTCAGATTCAGAGGCATGTTAGCTGCAATGAGGAAATGGCTAATCTGCATGTCAATGAATCACCCTTAACTACCACTAATTAGCACTTTCATGAGATAATTAACACTGCTGACCCATGCATCTCATTGTCAGAAGCACCCCTCATTCACTCTTCCACGCACACGCACACATCCAAACACACACCCACGCACACACACACACACACACACACACACACACACACACACACACACACACACACACACACACACACACACACACACACACACACACACATGCTCACACACACACACACACAGACACATTCACTCTGACATTCCTCTTACCTGTTCATGAGTTGTCAAAAGAACCTGATGCCTCTTTTTATTTTTCCCCTGCTCTGTTAAATCACAAATCCTTACAGTCATAAATGCCAGACAATAAGGTTGTATTCTTCTTATTGTTTGTAGTGTGCATTGTGATGATAGAGTTGTTGCTCTACTAGCTTTTTGCATTAGTCCAAGTAAAAGCAAAAGCAATGTCTTTCAGCTTTTCCCAGTTAGGGGATGCCACAGTGGATCACCAGTTCACAGATTGATTGGCAGTGGTGTTTTTACAGTGCCGATTTTCCAGCCCGGCACCCAACCTTCAGAGCGGGCACACACATACGCACCTACCTGCATGTCTTTAAACGTCACTTGACCACAGGGAGGACATGCAGACTCTGCACAGAAGGAGCTCCTCTTGCTGTGAGGAGACAACAGTAACCATTGTACCAACACGGCCGGCATTAAAAATTCTACCTTGTGTTTTCAAAACCTTACCCCAACAAACACACATGCACGCGCTCGTGCGCGCACGCACACACACACACACACACACACACACACACACAAACACACACACACACTCCTGCTGTTTCCTCTTGTATGTAGAATTTCACTCAGAACTCAAAGACTGAATCACTGAATCATGCCAGGCATTAGAGTTTCATACATATTATTATTATGTAAAGTAACCCTGGGTACACTAACTGATTACTTAGCAAAGCACTGCTGCTTTCTGTATCAACAGTACAAAATTTTAAACTTTTCCCCATTTCCCTTTACATATTTTTAAACACTTGGGTAATATTTTCAACTGTCCCCAATATCTAGTGGCAGTTTCTGTGTGAGCTGAGAGAGTGCAAGTTTTAAATCTGTTTAGTGTCTTTCATAGTTTCATAGTTTCATAGTTTAGTACTAGGCTATCTGCCCTGGGGCATTTGTAAGCCTAGCCATAGTGATGTGGCTTTCGCCACCCCATGAAATGGTACAAAAAATGCACAAAAATGCACAGAATAGATTTAGAATACTGTGCCTCTGTCTAGTAGTGACACAATGAAGGCCCCCTTATATAATAGAATTAGTTTACTGTGCCCCTGTCTAGCAGTGACACAGATGTGACCCCTGGGGTAAACTTATGATCTCCCATCCACTCATCAAGATTTCTCTTGAAGAGAGTCAGTGAGGCGCTCTGCCTAACATGAACTGGGATCTTGTTCCAAAGCATGGGAAGCCTCTGGGTTATGAATCTATCCCTCCAGCATGTCCTATTCATACTTGTGCTGAGGTTTAAGTCTTTAGCTCTCGTGGTCCTGATGGATTTGGATTTTTTGAGGTGGAGCATGTCCATCACATCCTGATTGGACATGGTCTTGTACGTCAGGCAGAGATCACCTCTGAGCAGGCGGTATGATACTGAATAGAGCTGAAGTTTCTTTAGTCTGGCAGAATAAGACATATGTTGGAGACCCTTGATCCTCTTTGTGAGGTACTTGTGTGGTCTCTCCAGCTGTTGCAAGTGCCGGTGAGGTACATACCAAATGGGGCATTGTACTCAATCATGGGTCTGATGAGGGAGGAATATAGGGGTACAATGACATCCTTGAATCTGGATGTGAATCCCTTCATGATGAGGTGTGCAAGGTAGAATGTTTTTCTAACCACTTTGGCAACGTGGGTGTCAAATGAGAGGTCACTGTCACTTGGGTCCCTAAGTCTTTGATTACTTTTTCCATACTCAGTGGGTTGCTGTCTATGTGATAATTTGTGGGTACTTTGTTTTTTCCAGAGGGGATGACTATACATTTTTTGGCATTTAGTTTAAGGCCGTGACTCCGGCACCAGTTGTCCATTTCTGTGAGGCCTTTTTGTAGGATGTATGTGTACGCTGGTGTATCGACTATGGCGCCTAGTTTGCAGTCATCTGCGAACTTTGTCAGCCACAACCCTCCCATGTTTGCTTTAACATCTGAGAAATAAATGCCGAACAAGAGGGGTCCCAGGACAGATCCCTGTGGGACACCACTTGTGACTGGCTTTGAGTCTGACATTGCTCCAGCGATTTTAACTTTATGGGTTCTGTCCTTTAGCCAGTTTGCAACCCATCTAGTGACATAAGGGTTTACGTTTAAGCTGGTGAGCTTATCTATGATGCCTGAGTGGGGTATTGTGTCGAAGGCCTTAGCCAAGTCCAGGTAGGCTGCATGGACTGCTTTGCCCTCATCAATGGCTCTAGTGACTGTTTCGAAAAAGTCAACCAGGTTCAAAAGGCAGGATCTGCCCTTTACAAAGCCGAACTGGGTGGGGTCAAGTGTCTGTAGGTCCCCTATGTCTCTGTTTATGAGTTCCATAATGATTCTTTCCATAGCTTTGCAGACCAGGCTGGTTAAGCTTATGGGGCGGTAGTTCCCAGGGTCTGTAGAGGTACCCCCCCCTTGTGGAGTGGGACCACTGTTGCTGTACGCCAGTGTTCAGGTACATATCCTGTAGTAAGGCTAAGGTTAAATAGCATTTTTATGTGCGGGTTTAGCTCCTCTTGGAGTTCACGTAGCATGCAACCCGGGATACCGTCAGGTCCCATTGATGCTGTGTTTTTAGCTTTGTTGAGGGTGGTTCTCACTTGGACATCTGAGATGACAGGGAGATTACATTCAGCTGGGATAAGTATTTCTTCTTTTGGGGGTGAGGGAGGGGAGAAATTTGCACTGAACCTGTCAGCCAGAATGTTGGCAATATCTGTGGGTTCAGTGTATTTTTTGTTGTTGTGAACTAACTCTGAGCATATCTGAGGGTTTCCACCCAGGTTTCTAACATAGCTGATGTAGGCTTTGTGGGTATCTTTAGTGTCCTTAGTTTTCTCTCAAAGTTGGCCTTGGATGTTTTTATGAGAGAACGTAGTTTTCTGCTAATGTTGATCAGAGATGTCTTCCCTTTATGGGATTTTGCTCTGTCGTGCAGTAGCTTCCTTCTTTTGTTATACAATTTGTTAATGGCTGAGGTCCACCAGACAGGACTCTTGCCTTTGGTGGAGAGGGACTTGGATTTATTTGGGACTGCATGATCCATGCATTCTTGGAGATGTCCATAGAAAGCATTTGTGAAGGATTCGGCATTGTGGGATGTGGTATCCACTGGCCCAGTGGGCTTAAAGGATACCATCTCAGTCTTAAGAAGAGTGAAGTCTGCTTTTGAGAAGTTTTTCACTGTGGTCTTTTGTGCTGGGGTGGAGGTGGGATATGTATATCCAGGGTGATTAGTTTGTGGTCAGATCTCACTAGTGAGGGGTATACCTCCGGTGTGGAGCATTTTGTCCCCATGTTTGTGATGATCAGGTCTAGTACATTATCTCCCCTAGTGGGAGAGGTGACTAGTTGTTCCAGTGCATTTGAATTTATGAATTCCAGGAACCTTTGGGCTAGGGTGTTAGGGCTAGAATAATGAACCCAATCTATGTTTGGGTAGTTGAAGTCTCCCAGTATGATGGTATTTTGTGATACATTCATATCCTCCAATGTCTTCAGGAAGGCTGAGTGGGGTTCCTGAGATTGGGAGGGTGGTCTGTAACATGTTACCAGTTGTATAGCAGTTTTG